>NC_031788.1:9350321-9431570 GCF_001522545.3 Parus major
CCCTTTCCCTTTCCCTTTCCCTTTCCCTTCCCCTTTCCCTTCCCCTTTCCCACATCCCAATGCTCTCAGAAAGTTGGTGGCACTGGCTTTTGCCAAAACACAACACAGAAATGATTATATATGTCTAATAGTGATTGTATTTACTTATTCATGAGATGGTGACTGAGGCACCTGTGGTGCAAGAGAATCTGAGAAATTTTTTAAAAGGTAAAAAAGTCAGCTCTCCCCACTGGAAACCCCCATCCCCTGAGTACCAGGAGAGGTTGGCAAAGCCTTCTCCTGTAGTGGTCACACAGCAAAAGGTGTGGCAGGGGCTGAGAGCCACAAGGCCAGTGTGACACAGCTCTGAGAACTGGGAGCACTGGTCCTGGTTTGCAGTCTGCCCACACTAGGATTTCAAAGGTGCATGGCAAAATTAAAGAAGACTCAGAGCTCTTGCCCTGTTTTCCCTCCTGGTTAACTATTTTGTTGTTACCTCATTTGTTTTGTGCTGTTTAGTGGGATGCTGACCAAGCTGCATAGGGAAACTCATTAATTATTAAGAAATTGTCTAATCCATCAGGACATCAGTACTTCTATAATGCTTCCCCTGAGGAGACCAAAAGAGCTTTGAGTAAGGAGTTGGAGGTGTTCCAGTGAGAACATGCAGCCCCAAAAACCAGCCTTATTTCTTAAGTTTGTTAAATGCAATTTCCAGATGTTTCCTTCCTTCTCAGCATTGTGCACCAAAAAAGGCAGAACTCCCAGTTTTTAGAAAATGAAATTTGTTTTCTGAGAGATAAATATTGCTGAAGGGACTAAGAGACAGGATCCTGAGGGATGAAATGCTCTGTGTCCTTTGGGCACCACCATGTTATTACATGAAATTAATACAAAAGGTCTGACCAAGGACTACTTTATAGTCATAGTAACACATTACAATCCTGTTGATCTTAAAGCTAGAATGGAATAAAATCCTCTTGTTTTACTTCCAGGTGCATCACAGACATGAAATATCACCTATTTACCCTGCTGTTGACCTATTTTTGCCTGATCTGAAGATAACAGGATTTTATTTATCCTATTGTCTGTGTCTGACCTCGAGTTTTAGGTGCTGAATTTTGTTCCTCTGGACATTAAGGCAGAGCCAGGTATGCATCATGTGTCAGAGATGGCACAGATTTCCCACCCTGCTCTCCCTCAAAGAGGGCTTTGGGCAATTCCTCTGCTCCTCTGCCAGTAATTCCCTTCTGTGTGGCAAAAGAAGATGAAAAAGTGCAGCACAAGAGGTTCTGTAGCTGGGTATGAATAAGCTTAAATCTGTTTCTCAGTCCTTACACTCTAGAGAAAGCATCTGATCCTTCTCACTTCCATTTACTTGATGTCTTGAAGCAGGAAAAACCTCAATAAAGTATTATCTGGGAATCACTCGAATTTAAGAAAGGGTTTGCATTAAATCTCCCATTTCCAGCCTTTCTTCTCCCCTCCTGTATTAAAGTCACAAATTAGGAGTGGAAGGCTCAGGAGCTGCTGTCTGGAGTGATAAGGACACTTCCCTTGAGCTGATTAAAAGGTTTCTTTCCTAACCACAAGAGCAAGGCTGTAAGCCTGCAGCAGGGCTCTTCATCCCTAGATGTGATGGCTTCACTCTCCTCCTCTGCAGTTCCAGGTGCCTGTGATTCATCTTTAAGCTCTTGATAGCCAGGAGTTCTCAGGATGCTCAGCATCCTCCTGGCAGCTCCAGCTGCAGATGGCTTTTCCTCTTGAGGCCAATACTGTGCATCCCCTCTCTTCTTTAAAGATGTTTGTGACAGGACTGTGAGCCAAGGCTGGGCAGAAACAATTTTGGAGGAAAAAGCAGGTTCTTTGAACCCTTTAAAGGAATAGAAAAAAAGCAGTTTATGTAAAGCTTTTGCCAGAGATTGGTTTTAAAGTTCTGTAAAATTAAATTTCTTGTTGAAATGAAAAGCCTCTAAGTCACCCTCACTGTCCATTTGTGATCTTCAGAACAGCCTTAGATGATTTTAATCTTCCTCAGTGTTTAATTTATACCCCAGACTTTGAAGAAAATACTGCTTGTATCATCAGCATTTGAATATATAAGTTTGCAAATAATACAGTAATCCTTGTCTACATTAAAGACTCTACTAATCCAAGGTGAGAAGTTTGAATGTGGCAAATATTATCCTGACACAAGAAAGCAGCTTTCCAAAGGAAAATAATTTCTGAATAGATTTTGACTGCTCTGTGCTTAGAGTATGTGGTAAGTTTAGCAATAATTAAATACACTGCAATTTCACTAATTGTTTGATATGGGGAAATTCTTTAGACATTCTTATGTGTCAGATTTTCAATGACAGAGCTGACAGATTGGTCTCTTATTTTCCTTTTACTATAAATCATGGAGTGTGACTTGCTATGAAACTCAAAGTATGGAAATGAGAGACAATGAAATGCAGAACCATGCAGGGACTGGAGTGTTTACATTTCATTCTAAGCAATAAGGCAAAGAAAAATACCTGAGGGAAGGAGTCTGTGTGTGCAAATGGTTCCCTCAGAGGCAAAATCAAGCACAATTAAATTGAGGCATAATTATGTGGAACACAGAAATGCACAAATTTTTTGTTAAAGAAAATAAAAGTCAAACACCCCTGTTTGTTAACAGATAATAAACAAGCAGTGACAATAAAGGGAGTGAAGGTAAAAGAGGTTATATTTGAGAGTGAAGGAAATGATGAGAACAGACCAGCTGTGACATGCCTGAGGGAATGGGCCTGGATTCCACATATTTCCAGCATGAGAATCTCCTCAAGGATCTGAAGAGAGGTTTGTGCAAATTGAAATGACCACAACTGCCCTGGGATCAGCATCAGGGGGATCTGTCCCTGGCCTGGGGACACAAAGGACATAATGGGGTTCCCCAGGGTGAGACAGGGAAGAAGAGGTGAGGCTTTCAGTCCTTTGTCATGAGGTTGCCCTGGGGTGAGACTTTGGGTCTCCTGTTCCTTGTCTCTGCTTTTGTGAGCACTGCTCCATAATCTGCTTTAACAAAATGCAAAGATCTTTGTTAAGAAATAAAATACCATCTTTCAAGAGCTGTTCTCCTTCTCTCCAGGAAATCTGACGTTGTCTTTGTCTACCATCCTGGCCTCTTTTGTGTTCCCATCAATCATCTCCCTTTCCTCATGAAATCCTGCCCTGTTTCTCCAGGTCCATGTCTTTTCATGAACCTCAGTGCATTGCCAGAAAGCCTTGATGGCTTTCAGTCCTTGGAACTGCACTGTTTCCTTTGTCCTGGCATGGAGCTTGCATGCAGATCTGCTCTTTAAAGAGAGCTGGAGCATCAGTCAAGTGGATTACAGGAAGCTGGCAGATTCCAAAGGCTTTATGGAAAATGTCTGTTTTCTGGCAGCCGGATTGTCCCTTGAAAAGGGAATTCCAAAGCTGAATTCTCTGCATCTGAGAGCTTCAGATAATTTGTGAAATACATACAAGCTTCATTTTTTTGCCCACAACATGGACAACTCTGATGAAAAGAAGTTATTTCTCTTTACCATTCTTTTAACGTCCCATAAATTAGGAAAGATCAGCAAATAAAATAAGAGGCCATTATCACTTGTTATCCATAACCTTTCCATTCAGACACAGTCTCTGCAAAGCTAATTAAGGCACTAGTGGTGGCTAATGCACACACTCCAAATAATGCACACTCAGGTTTCAGCCAGAGCAGCCGAGGTTCGTTAACATCAGACACCAACAAATTAATTCAGTCTGGGGCAATGCCTCCTGATTCAACTTCCCACAGCCCACATAACTGGAGCTTTGGTGTGTGCTTGACAGAGACTTTAAACTCCCTGGAGACCCTCTGCTCTCCCCTTTGCATTCCAGACCCTTCTAAAGGCCAGGTTCTGGCTGCTCTCAGCTTGACTTTCCGTGGAGTCTGAGATGAGCTGCAGGGCTGAATGTTGTCCCACCTGGGGACAGGTAACAGAATGGGATCAAAATGGTGATGTTGGTAACAAAGGGGTAATTTTTAAATTATCCCATCACAGCCACAGCTCAGAAAATTGGTTTCAGGGAAGACCCTGGGCTGGGAATCAAGAAATGGGTCAGCATTAAGTTGAAACCTTTAAATTAGTAACAGGACAAGGGAGAATGGTTTTAAGCTGGGAGAGAGAAGGTTTAGAATAAGTGTTAGGAAGAAATTCTTCCCTGTGAGGGTGCTGAGGCCCTGGCACAGGGTTCCCAGAGAAGCTGTGGCTGCCCCTGGATCCCTGGAAGTGCCCAAGGCCAGGTTGGACAGGGCTGGGAGAAGCCTGGGATAGTGGAAGGTGTCCCTGCCCATGGCAGGGGGTGGCACTGGATGACTTTTATGGTCCCTTCCAGCCCAAACCATTCTGTGGTTCTGTGAAACTCAAGTGAGATTGCAGAACCTGTTTCCTCACCTTGTCTAGTCACAAAATTACTGCAGTAACTCTTTATGAAGAGTCATTCTACCTTCTGCCTTCCACCGTGTCTCCAGCAGGTGCTGCCTCTCAGCCAGGGATGTGCAGTGTCTGTCACAGTGGGACTTTCACAGGGACTGCAGGAAAGGTGCAAATTGACCAAATTACACAAATTTGTGCTGTGAGGAACAGAAGAATGGACAGCCAAGCCTTGGAGTCTCTGACAGATGGGGGTGGCAGGTTGGACAGTCCCCATCTCACAGGGATGACAAGTTGTAAAAACCCAGTCAAGCAGTCAGCCAAAAATCCTGCAGATGAAGCTGCTGGAATCACCAGCAGGTGTTGGGAAGCAGAACCAGCTGAAGTGGCTGCCAGACACCCACATTCAGCAGGATGGGGATCCCTCTGCTCATCGCGTGGGTTTGATTGAAATGAGATTCAAACAGGACTTTTTTTTTTCTTACAGGTGGCAGCTCTATGCAAATTTGAAAGTGAGAGTTGATAAATACACACTTAGGGATTGCTTTTCTCATCCATTTCGATTTTGATCTTAGAGCTTTATGTGTTTCCTCAGGAAGGTGAAGAAACAGATACTGTGTTAATAATTAATGGGTTGGCTAATTGAATTGCTGCCCTTTTCACTTGTGTGATCAGCCGGTATTCACAGCTTTTTAGAGTTGTTTTTTTTTCCATTAGGATAAGAAGTGGTAGATGTCTGCCTTGGATCTTCCTTGGTATGAATTTATGAGGAATATACACAAATTTTCAGTGAGCATTGCAGAAGCACAGCAGGCAGTTCCCTTGATGAGAAAAAAATCCTTGTCTGGACCTCCTGCGTGCACTCCCTCCAGAGAGATCTGATTTTCTGTCTGCTCTTGAGGAATCACAGAGTCCCAGGGAGTCTGAGAGAGCCCTGCTTCATCCAGTGACCCTGAGCAATATGAAAACAAGGTGAGAAGTGGCAGTAGCAAGAGTTTTTCTGAGGTACAGTTTGTTAAACTGTGCTTTATAACAAGCACAGGGCGCTCCTTGTGGTAAAACATGATCATGTTTAAAAGCAGAGAACTCCTTCAGCCCTTCAGACTCAGAATTTCTGTGTACTCCAGGGAACTGATGTGTTACCTGGAGCTGTCTGAAAGGTCTTGATGGCAGCATTCCTGAGCTCCAGGGTACAGGAGCATTGAGTCCATCCCTAGCCTTCAGGATCAAGCAGAAGATCCTTAGAAATCACCAACAACTCCAAATATAGTATAAAAAACTCCTCTGAGTAATAGGAAAGGCATTTGGGGAGGCTGAATCAGTAGTGAAAATGCTTTCTATTACTCTTTGTCTTTCAAGTATACACAGTGGAGACTATTTCCTCACAGTGCCATCAGCTTCAATGTAGTGTTTTCCAAGGAGATTGTTTGGATTGGATTCCAGAGCACACAAACACATATCTGCATGTTCTCAGTGCCACAGCTGGACAGGACTAGGGCCACACCTCCCTTCTGGCAGTGTCACAGGGCCACCTGGCTCTGAGATGTCTCTGTTTTACCCTGGGTGCCCCCTGGCACCAAGGTGGAGTGCCCCACGTCCTGAGCTGGCTGTGCATGGACGTGGCAGTGAATTAATTTGGCCTGAGGTAGCTCAGATGGCAAAAATCCTTGACTTATCTGCCAGGAAAACTGCAAATGTGCTTCAGCTGAGTCTGTCAACGTGAGAGGAGCAGAGGGTTGCCCAGTCAGCCAGAAGATGAATTTGTGCTTGTTCTGTCAACTGCTGGAGATTGGAATGTCAATATTGAGCTTAATAAACTTCTAGTTTCTAAAAGATTAGCTGTGCTGAGATCATGTTTAATAACAATCTGGTCCACCTCAGACCATGCAATGATCTGCAGGGCTGTCTCTGGGCTGGTGGTGTTGCCAGTACTCTGTTTCTCAGCTCTGCTTAGGTGTGTGATTCACCCAAATTAAATTGTGGCCTTGGGCAGCTTCACTCTCTTTCCATGTGCGAAGCAAAGAAGGTAATTTAAAATAAAAGCTGGGGTCTAGAGACTGAGAGATTAATATATTTTCTTAGATTCCTCCAGAGAAGCTGAAGCAGGAGGCAGGTGCTGAATGAATACAAGCAAACATCCTCATAAGGAGTGTGTGACACCACAGATTTGATGGCCAGCCCCTAGGAAAGGGCCAGTAAAACCTCTGTGACTAATCAGGCTTTTAAAAGACCAGAAGTTAAATGTCTCAGATCCCTCTGCAGTGCAGACAACTCTTTCCCATCCAATTTGCAAGGCAGTTGGAAGTGCAGGGAGTGCTGATGGATGTCTGGGTACCAAAATGCTTTAATTACACTGCCTTCCCCAGAGTTCATCTGTGTGACGTGTACAAAGTACAAGGAAAATATTGAACACAGAGATTTCTTTCCTTTGTTTTTGTCTTGGCTGGATTAATTAAAGATGTCATTGATCCTGACAGGACTGCCTTGGGGTAGTGTGGCTGATGCTGTGCTTGCTACCAGTAGCTGATGATGAGGGTAGACACAGGGATTTTTTTTGTGCTGTATTATTCCATTCGAGTCCACTTGAGTTCCTTTGGAACAACATTTCTCTCTAGAATTATTACATTCTCCCTCTATTTATTGGTAATGTGTGGAAACTTATTCCCTGACACGGGAAATGAAATTGGTTGCTGGTGACTGCAGGGTTTTTGTTTGAATATTCTTTAAATCACAGAATCACAGACTGGTTTGGGTTGGAAGGGCTTTAAATCTCACCTCTCAAATCCCATCCTCCTGCCATGGGCAGGGATCCTTTTCTCTAGACCAGGCTGCTCCAAGCCCCATCAAACCTGGTTTTGAGCACTTCTAGGGATGGGGAATCAACAAATGCAAAGCAATAATTTAAAGAGCAAATGGGAGACATTTCCCACCCTGTGCCCAGATACCTGAGCACTGGTGAATTTGAGTAGTGCTCATCTTGCAGGTATCCCAAAGAAGTTCCTAGAGGTTGCTGATCAAAGCCAGGATTCAGTTGTCAAATGCTGGCAGACTGGAGCTTGCAAAGATGGGGAAGGGTGGAATAAATGGATTTGTGGGCAGAGGGCAGGTGACAGGGTCAGAAGCACATGACAGATCTATTTCTCCCAGAGACCTGCAATTTATCCTGTGACTGTCACTTCCATTTAGAGGGTCTGGATTGACTTGGTGACCCAGAGGTGAGTGGTGGGTGTGGAGCATAAGGCTGCAGCCATGGCTCTGCCTTAGAGGCACAAATGCATTTATCACTGTAGTACCCTCTGGGTGGGCAACAATACTGAGATTTTTCTTATTTATTTTGGAGGCATCAGAAGAATAAGTGCAGGTCACAGGTCTTGTGGAGCAGGAACTAAAGCATATTCTCCTCACTCCCACTCCAATATCTTGACCACAAGACTCACTTGTCAGGTGCCATCCTAAAAACCTGTTCTATTTAATCTATTTCTCCAGGGACTTCTGAATTTATAGTATGTACCTGCTAAAAATAAATCTGCAGAAGATAGGGGTTTGACAAGTTTTTCACTACTTCTCCAAGAGTGTGATCATTTTAAAATCAGCTGTGCCTGGTTTTCTGTATTATAAATTATTGTTTTTGATAGAAAAAGTATATATACTTTTCATATACTCAGCTGTATATTGGCTTTTACTCCACGTCCATTTATGCTTGATACCTCTCTAAATCAGTGATGGCTAAATTACAGGTGACTCATGGACAGTAATCAGTGCTAAATCAAGTTTGATTCCTCTGATGAGAAGCCTGGAAGACAGAAATAAGATGCCTAGAACTTTAGACCTTTCCCAAGAAACACCTTGTTCTTCCTGTAAACCCAACAAATGCTTGTCTGTCATCAGGGACAGAAATTCTGAATTAGCTTGTTTCCAAAGAGATCTCCATGAGCAGTTATTTATTTGGTGGCATATCATTTCAGGAAAGAAGACAAAAAAGAACATCTGTCTGCTCTTAATTTCTGTGTCAATATTTCTTTCCCCCCCACCCATTTCTGGATTCCCTTAATTGTTCCTTTCTTCCTTTCTTGTCATGTTCAGGCCCTGAGCCACGCTAGGCCTCTAACAAGAACTAGGAAATGTAATTATTCCCACTCTCTCTGTTTTCATTATGTCTGTATTAATAGTCTTCCTTTTCCCAACAAGCTCTGCTGACAGGGAGCCATTATCATCTGATGCACACAGGCTGAGTACAAATCCAGGTTAATACCCCAGGATGCTGTGTAATGCCCTGTCCTGCTGCTGGGCTAAATCTAATCCAACCTGATGGAGGAGCACCACGGCACAGCTCGCTGCTGCAGGGCAGGATGCCAAATCTTGACTAATTTTGCAAAGGGCTGGCTCAAAAGCCCTGATCCTGCACCAAAATCTCCCACCCCAATGTACAGGGCAGTGGTGGCTCCTTGTTTCAGGGCCACCCTGGTCTCTCTTCACCATCTCTGAGGAGAGCAGAGGGGAGAAAGGCTGTCAGAGGGGCATCCCAAAAACACCACCAACCCTGGCACCCAGCTCAAGGAGCCTTTCTCCTTTTATCTTCTGTATGGAAATGGGCTGATGGGCTCAGGGGGAGCAGAGGCCACTGAGGATGCCAGCAGAGGGCAGGGAGGAAGGAGGATCCTGTGGCCATATGCAACCACCCAAAAATGATTAAATTAGAGGTGTGAACACAGCGCCGTCCTGGATCCTGCCAAGGAGTTTAATTAAAGTCACTTGCTGTAGCTGAGTGACCCACTTTCACTCACAGCTATCACATCTGATGTGATGTTTTAGGAGATGGGCTACAAGAGCAGAACAGCATTTCCATCTTTCTGTCTTTTTTTTTTCCTTTCTAAGCAGAGGAAACGACAAATTCACTTTGCAGGCAGGAGAGGATGATGAACTTTTTATGTTGTAGTTGTGGTAAAAACCACTGACACGTGACATGGCTCTTCTAGATCCCAGCTCTGTCAATAGCTCTTCCAATCCCTTTTTCTCTAGGGATAAAGTTTAGGTGGAGAGACAACTCCATCTGGAAATTTTGAGTAGTTTGCCTTTGTTTCTGTCTTCTATCCTCACGTGTCCCAGTGAATTTAGAACTGTAGAGCCTGTGTTGCTCAGCAGTGCACGTTTTTATCTCTGTCTGGGACAGGTTTTGCCTGACCCTGAACTCCCTGGTGTGCTCACTGTAAAATTCCCAGGTTTGGGGGATTTTCTGCTCCCTGTCTTGCAGGTCCCTACAAGTCATTACTGCCATGGCACCATCACACACCTCTAGGGGAAACTCCCACATCTGCCCTGGATCTGCTGAGGGACAAAACAGTGCAAAGTGATCACAAAACATTGAAAATTGTTCCAATCATGCTCCAAGAGTTATACAGACTCATCTTTAATCCTGCTATTTCTCCTAAGAGTAAGGCCATACTCTGAGCCAGAGAAAACAGCAAGGTAGGAATAATTTGGCTGGGGTTTTTATTATTATTTTATTATTGTAATAGAGGGTTTTTATTCTCTCCCAATGCAGTTACAGCTGTTTGATTCATTGGACCTTGGTGTAACTCCCTTTGGCAAACCATGCACTGAAATCCAGAGCTACCACCTGCACATCAGCAGGAAGCTCCACTTCTCTCTCCACAAAGACACAGATTTATGACAGCTGCTGCCTTCCCTTCATCTCTATAGCAGAGTTAATTTAGATTTATCATCCAATTCAAATCCAGGGAAAGTTCCAGTCCCCAGCAGCCCTCGCAGCCATTCATTTTCTAGCAACAATAACTCTGACTAAACAATAGAATCTTGCTTGTAAAGACTCAATAAAAGTTATGCTGATACTTGAGAAAAAAAATTGCTTATCTTCGACCCATGAAAGGAGTAAACTCACCCACCTGTCACAGTGAGGAGCCCAAAAGGAAATTTTTGATCTGATGCTCCCAAATCTCTGGATTTTGGCCAGAGTGGAAACCAAATGTAGGCAAAGTGTGTCCAAGTTAGAGCAACATCAAACCCAGAGAGACCTTGGCTTTGCTGCTGTCTAGAGGTAAACTAAATAAAACTTGGCAGAAAGAACTTCTACCACAACATCAGTATTTTGCCAACTTTTCTCATTAATGGGATGTGACAGGACAGAAATATCACATGTCCAACCAGTGCAAACCCCAGAAAACTGCTGGGGTAAAACACCTCCCCCAGGAGCAGGGAAGGAGAGCCAGGAGACCTGGCCATTGGCCAAAAGATCAGACAAAGATGCTGAGAAAAGATATGACTACTCAGATTTAATTTCTTCCAAAGAATGCTTTGTTTTGAGCTCTTCTCTCATTAATATAATTTCCCACATTTCTGCCCTTGCTGTGTATCTTACATCCTGCCACCGTTGAAAAGCGAGGCTGGAGAGACCGAAAAACTTCAAAATCACAACTATATCCCAATTCATCTTTTCCCTCCAGTCCTTCTTCCAAAAGAGAGCAGTAAGAGGCATCCCAATCCAAGAAAACCCTCCTTCCAGCTGCTCCCACAGCTGCTGGGAGCAAATGGTTTCATCCCTGCAGCGGGTGGATTGCTAATTGCTTCCCTGCCCTCCACCCTCCCCCGGGATTGCCCAGAGCATCCAATTCTCATCAGAAGCAACAAATGATTGGCAGAGAGCTGAAGGCTTCAGCAGCTCCTGCTGGGGATGTCACTGCAAATCTGGGAGAGGCAGGAACGTGGGGAGACGAGCCTGGGAGAGGATAGAAACTGCAAAGGGCAGCCCATTGCCCTAACACAGCCTGGGCCAGCCTGCATCTTTTCTGGGGTGCTCCTGAGCTGAAGGAAGAGCTTTTCACTGTGCTCAGAAATCAATTTTTGCTTTGTGTCCATGTTGTTTAATCAATATAATAAAAGCTGAAATAGCTACGGGTGCCTTTGATATAATAATAGTTGGCAGTCACAGACCTAAGGTAAATAATTATAATTTGCAGTAAGTCCCTGTGCAGATGAATGTAATCTTGACATTTGCTCTCATATTTAAAGCCTGATCTATAAGACAGGTTAGAGAATCATTGAGTTTGGAAAATACCTCTAAAGTCATCGAGTCTAACCATCTGCAATGGGAGAATTGATTTCAAAGGCTCTTGAAACAGGCTTTGGCAAGCTCACATGGTTCCACATGAGAGATTAATAACACTAAGAGAGGTTTTATCACAGTCAGATTATCAGCAAGACATGACAGAAACTATCTGGGCCATTGGGAATGAATAGGATGTGAAAGCCAAAGGTACATGTGAGGAAACAGTAAATGTTAGGGACTGCCTTTTCTAATTAGGATTCAGAGAATTTAACAAATGGGATTCCTTGCAGAAAATTCTTGGCCAAAACCAGATCCTCTTGGTATTGAGTGCCAGGGGTTTCAGGAACACATTTATTTTTAGGCATGAGAAAGGGAAAGTGCAGGTCAAAGTGATGCACAAACCAAGATGAGAGTAAAATAAAGGGCTTTATCTTTCCTCTACCAAATTGTCCCCTTTTGTTCCTCATGAAACATCAGCAGTTGAGGGATGTTTGAAGGTCCAATGTATAGAAGAACTGAAATAACCAACTCCAGAGGCTGTCAGAACATGATGGAAGAGCAGGAGGGTTTGACAAGATCCCTCCAACACTTGGGATTATCAAGTCAGCCAAGACCACGGATATCGTGGCACAGCTGACAACTTTCTCTTGCATGGCCAAGATGAAAACTCCATCTGTGCCCATCAGGTCATGCAAATATTTTATCAGTTCTCTCAGGGTTGAGCAGCAATCAGATTTTACTGAACAGGCAAATCTCTGGATTTGTCAGGACATTTTGTAGAAAAAACAAGGGCTAATTTCATGCTCAGGTTATCTGTCCCCATCTACCTGATCTTGATTTGGAACAGGTTTTATATCTTCTTTTAGCAGATAATTACCCTCACATTATTCTCTGTTATTTCCTGCTTCTTTTTCTTAAAAAAAAAAAAAACATAAAAGAAAATGAACTTAGTTTGTTCTTTTCCTTTAAGCATATGGCTTCTGACACATATAAATCAATATACTTAATAGAAAACATGGTTCTGAAGGGATTTATAGAAGTAGAAAGACCCGTCATGAAACATGCACAGAGCATCCATAATAGAATTATATCACGTGAATCTATTTGGAAACAATTTGTCATCCTGGGACAAAGCTCCAGCCAGGAAGGAGTATTACATGAAAGCTTTCTCTTTGCACAACATATTGCTGCTAGCCTGACTGAAAACCACAAACTAAGAAACCTTTTAGTTTATTTAAGTGCCAGATGCCTGATTTAAGGCAAGCTGGGCCTGATCCCAAAGCCTATCAGAGATGATAGGAAATCATCCTTTGAATTCAGCTGGCTCTGACCCAGATTTACAAGCTGGTCTCTTACAGGCACATTTGTACCACAGGCAGAGCCACTGACCAGGGGTATTTATGTATTCCAAATGCTTTCCTTGCAGTCTGGATGTGGAGTTCAGGCTGTGCTTACAAACAGTTGCTGGAAATCATAAATAAAGGCTCTTAGAGTGGCCTCAGTTTTCAGTACAAACTTGTGGCAGTGGTGCTGTTTTGAGGCTGCCACTTCTGAATTCACGTGCTTGGAAGGGGATGTGGAAAGGGGCTCATTATGAAATTTCATGCTACAAAATCACATTGTCACTATCATTTGATCCCAGCCTGGGGTTGTGAGGGAACAGAGAGAGAAAAGCCCAAAACAACTGGGTTGTGTGTAGGCAGCAGGACTACTCAGAGAATCATGGAATGGTTTGGGTTGGAAGAGACTTTAAAATTCATCTGCCATGTGCAGGGACACCTTCCACTATCCCAGGCTGCTCCAAGCCCCATCCAAGCCCTTCCAGGGATGGGGAAGGAAGTACATAATGGAGCTGAGTGATAAATAAGCAATGAAAAAAAATAGACCTGCAGACAAAACTGTAAACAGAAAAGGTGATCATTTCCCAGGCTGCCTTTTCAGTAACAGATCTTTTCCTTGTGTTTTTCTAATCCTCGCTGTTCTAAACCCTGATGTTAGGACACCTTCTGCTTCCAGCCACATCAAGATTTATTTATTTGACTGTAATGTGGCAGGTTTTTAACTGGCTGGATGTTTTTGTCCACCTTCATTTAAGCTGCCCTCTGGCATTCCAGGATCCACTGGTGCTGCCCTGAAAACTGGAGCTTTGGTGTTTTGGAGAGAGCTGGAATAGCAGGGGGAGGCTTTTGTGTGTGACTGTGTGTGTGTGTGTCT
This sequence comes from Parus major, assembly GCF_001522545.3. Lineage (NCBI taxonomy): Eukaryota > Metazoa > Chordata > Aves > Passeriformes > Paridae > Parus > Parus major. Next base: position 9,364,002 of record NC_031788.1, read on the forward strand.
GGAGCCTGATGAAGAGAATGAACAGAGCTGATAATGGATGCTCACAATTAAATCCAGGCCAGGTAATAAAATCAGGTGAAGAATAGAGCTTTGGCCTCAGGTTTTAATTCTTGTTGACAAAGAAGAGAGAGTGTTAATGCAGTTTCATGTACTGCTACCTTGATTCACTTCTCTCCCTCACCAACAAATACACTCAGGGTTTCTGCACAAATTCTGGTGAAAGTGACTGAAAATACTTGTTCTCCTGTGTAAAAATTCCAACTTTGGAAGCCTGGCTGTACATCTGAGCTCTCTGGGAGTTGCTTTGGCTGTTGAATCTACATCTCAAGGAAATCCTAGCAAAACCCAGAGGAAGGAAGAATAGGTAAAGTCCCATCAAATTGTTTTCTCAACCAGTAAGAGCTTGGAGAGGAGCAGATCTCTGCTTCACTGTGGAGGAAAACCAAATCTGCATAGATTTCCTTGCCATCCATTTATGAGACAATATATTGCTATTTCCACTGTCACCATCATCCAGTGGTGATGGTTGCAGGTTGGGCTATAGGAAAAGCCACTGGGATATGCTTTGCTAGCCATTATTTTCCTATGATGGTAAAAATTAGTGTGTGAATGTCCTTGATTGCACAGCACACATCATCTCCTCCCCACCTTCCTTCTCCTCCCAACCCCTCTTGGGTGCTGCTCTTTGAATTATGGCTCCTCTGATCCATCTGCTGCCAAAAGTTTCTGCATTGCTTTGTGGATGTGCTATGTTTATTTTAATGCTTATATTTGTGTCTGCTTCTGCCAAGGTATCTTCCTGTTTAGTGAAAAACATCACTAAAAAACAAGTATTGAGAATATTATCGTTCCAACACAGAAACAGGAATTTCTGCTAATCCAAACCAGGATACAGTGCCCAAACATTTGGATTAGCACAGCTCTGCTGCATATGGTATTGAGTTGCAAATAAACCAGAACATGTTCTCTATCCAAAGGTGGACAGATGTACCACTTTGATAGAAGGCTGTGGACATTGGCTCCTCCAGATTTTAAAATGTTGCCAAGCAGGTAGGATTGGCACAGATCTGAACTGGGCTGCAGCCCTGCTCCATACAGTTCAGTCAGGGGGAATTTCAGCTATTTGAGGTTTACAGGGGGAAGGAGAAAGAGTCTGTGTCTGTGACTGCCACTAGAAATGCATATTGTAAGACAGAAGGACTTTTTTTTCCCTGTACAAATTGCCTCAGTTCCACTTTCCTGGGTAAAACAACAAGCTACAGAATCAGCTACACTACTAAATGAAAACACAAGTTGAAAGAGAGCAGTGTAGACTAATTGAACAGGATGAAAGGAAATATATGTGTAGCAGACCTGAAAAGGAGACAGAGAGCTAATTAAATGTAGTACAATAATTTCACACAATGTCTTTCACATGCAGCAACATAAAATATTTTGCTGGATCAGTGCACTGAGAATCAGCTGTGAGTCTGAAATCTTCCTAAAATCAGAAACTTTTTAGATGTCTGTGCTCTGCCTTGCTGTTGTCAGGCTGCTGCAGAGAGCTGCTATGAGGGGAAAGAAATCATAGCTCATCAGTCCTTCCTGAGATCAAGGTGAAATTCCACCATGTCAAGCAAAGAATGGGAAAGTGGGAAAAGCAAAGAGACCAAAACTCTGGGTTGAGCAAGAAATCAGAAGATGCAATCTGCCATGTGCCTCTGCAAGAATCCATTGGGGCTTTTTGAGTAACCCTTCCCATGATCTCACAAAATTCATGCCTGTGCCCTACACATGGGGCATGTTCCAGTATGTGTGCATGGAAGTGCTGTATGTTCTTTTTGGAACTTTTTGGTGCTGGAGTGGTATCCATGTTCCCTTTTCCAGATCCAATCCTTCCACTGTCTCATTTTGGCTGTGCTCTGCCAAGGTTTACACCTGAGGGATGGCTGTAGGCACCTTAATTAATTCTTGCTTTCAAGTGACAGCAACACTCTCCCTGTATCAGTTTCCAGAGTATTGCTTAAACATGTGCAGGAAATTGAGGGCTAGTGAAAATAGCATAAATTTCATTATTGTTGGAGAAAAAATATTACAAGTGGAGCAAACTGAAAGTCACTGGAGAACGATGGGGCTGAAAGGAAGAAATGAAATATGTGAGCATTCCTTTAGTGGTTTTATGCAAAAAGCAGAATTCGGAGCAATTTTGCTTCCTGCTCTGGCTCTAATCTTCACCAAACTTCCTGATTTTCTGCTAGAAAAAGTACAGCCAGCTTTTTTCAGTGCTTGCAGCCAGAATCACAGCCACTGCTGGGAGCCAGTGCACAGCCAAGAGCCCGACCAGCACAAGGGACAACACATCTCGAACACGTGTGGGTCCTGCTCCTGTGCTGAACCTCCTGCCCTTTTAACACATGGTGGTGGTGCCATGGAGAGAGACAGATGTAGGCAGAGGTCTTCCCTTTGGTATTGGAGAGCATTTCAGCCATCAATTCCTTTGAGTCTCACAAATGAAGGCAAGACTTTTCTTGCCCATGGCAGAAGATTCCCTTGTTGGAATTACCCAAGTGCCTGTCTCTAGGAATAAACTAGAATTACAAGGTAGGGCAAACCATTTTATTAATTCCCTCTCTTAGCAGGATGTCCCTCAGAATGGAAGTGCACTCCAGTGTGTTTCTGCTCCCGTTCTAATTTCTTCTTTGCTGCCCATGAGGGGACTAAGTGAGGCATGACAAGCTTTGGACACCAGCTCCAACCTCCTGGGTCATCCTCTGTGTGGGATGGAATGAGGGCAAGCAGAGCTCTTCTGCCCACATCACAGCCTGTGGCTTAGGCAGGCGTCCCTTTGCTCATCAGTGAGCTGGAGGTTGCTGCATTATATAGTTTTCACAATGGAAAAAAAGCACAATTATTATAAGGCGCTGTTATCTCCTGTCACATTCAATAAAATCAGCCTGGCTCTCAGGAAGTCCTGTGAGGAAGGCATCAGGATGAAAATTCATGAGTGCAGGGTAAGAGAGGTTGGCAGATCAAACCTTCTGTCAGTCATCACCCCACAGATCCCTTTATTAGGGCAGGAATGGGCAAGCTGGGGTTCTGGGGCCTTGCTGTGTGATCTGCCAGGCAGTCCCAAACACCCTCATGGAACGACTGGAGAGGAAGGCAGGGTGTGTTAATGATCCCTGCACTGCAGTGAGCTGAGTTATACAACTCTGCTGGTGGGGATGTTGACTTTGCTCACCAGGCCACAGTGGCTCCTTGAAGAGAAGTGGCACTCACGAAAGGGGAAATGTTTTAAAAGGCTCCAAAGCGTGAGGTTTGTGATGAATTCACTTGAGTGGGCAGCATCCTGAGAGGTGAACAAACACTACAGGAAAAAGAGCTTGTGACAAGAGCATTGGAGGGAGAGAAAGTGGCTCCTCTGCTTGAGCTCAGACTGCACAATGAGGTGAGATCTCTGCTGTCAGCCAGGGAAAGCCAGGGGCTGCTTGCTGTGGTTACCCTTAGTATGATCTCCTCAGCTAATTAAATACTTTAAATGTAGTAGTGTTATTTAAGAAAAAGCAGCTCACAGTGTTGTTGCTGCTGCCACAAAATGCTGTCGTCCTACCCATCCTAAAGTCAGAAGGAATTAAAACAGTGACTTGATTTCTCCTGACATTAAAGCCCCATCATGATAATTACTGAAAAACCCAAACCCTTTGCACTGCTGTGGCCACTAAACCATGTTTGTTGAGAGTACCCAGATGTTCATGATGAAGTTTAACCCTGTTTGTGAGGAGAATCCCTGGCCAAGGTTTGGATGGATGTTGGGTTTCACTGTGCAGCCTGGCTTGGAAATGCAGCACAACCAGGGAGTCCATGGTGATGTTTCCCAAACCTGCAGAGCTGAGGAGGAGCTGATGCTCTTGGTGTCTGATCTGTTCTTGGAACATTAAACCCAGACTGCTTCTGTCTGAGCCTGCAGGGTTCAGATCTCCTGGGGTTTTTCTGAAGTGACAAAAAGCAAGTTGATTTTCTGGAAAAGCTTTTCTCGGGAAAAGCTTTACCCTACAAAGTGTTGGCAGCTCTCCACACTTTCTTTCTTCAGGATACAGGGGAAACTTGCCTAGTAGCTGGCAGAGCAAAGCTCATGAGGGAATTTTTAAACATTGAAGAGCCTGTGATTCAGAGATGCTGCAGCAGTCATCTAATGCACATTTATTTTGCATGGGAATTTTGCAAATGTAGCTGAATAATAACATTCTTTTGCCATCCTGCTTTTTCTGTTATGAGGTGTTTAGCATCTCTGATGCAGATTCCCTGGAATATTTGTGTTTAAATTCAAACTTGACCCTAGGAGGGGAAGAACTAATTTTCTGCACTTGTGCCAAGCCTGAGTGATGATGAATTGGCAGGACCTGCCTTACAGATACTTTAATTTAGATCCTTTTGAATATGTGATAGAAAATGTAATGTTGAAGCTAGGCTAATCCTTGTCCTTGCTTTGCCAAGCATCAAACTGAAATAGCTGATGCCTTGCTGAGACACTTTGTCAGCATCTCATGGGAGAATGGGAGCAAAAGGCTGCAGTCAACATTTCTGCAGCATTGTTCCAAACAGGGTGCTTCATGTGTGAGCCCACAAAAATGTGCAAATGAGGGACTGTGACCACATTACCCCTTATCTGTCAAAGACCTCAGCCCAGCCCGTTTCAGCAGGGGGACAGGGCTTGTCCTGTGGCAGCACCCAGCAGCTACTACAGAGGAGGGAGCAAAACTGAGGAACTTCTCCAAAGAAGCCACTTGTGAGTAGGATTTTTATTTTTTTTTAATTGGTTTCCACCTGTCAGACTTGTCAGTGGTGAAACTGGATGTTTTCACAGAGAAAAAAATCCTCCCCCCTCATCCACCCCCACACGTCCTGCCTCCCCATGGCCCATCTCCAGCTCCAGAGTGACAGCTGAGCAGGTTTATTTCTGTCAACAGCAGTGGAGGAGGCAGTGAGAAGAGGCATCCCACAGCTCAGGTTCCTAGCTGGGGTTTTGTGCCTGATCTTTGGGAATAATTTCCTTTGGGTGCTGTTGGGACTGTGCTGTGATCCCCCCTCTCCAGGTGTTCCTGAGATGTGCAGGGGCTCTAACAGCAGCTCTGCACGGGATTGGGATGATCTGTCCCTCGTCAGAAGGTCCCAGGTGCCACCACCCTGGCTCTGGTGCCATGTCCCAGGGGTGGCTGTGCTTGGCCACACAGGGACCTGGCAGGGGCTGTGGGAGGGTTTGGAAGCTTAATGGGGACTGCTCAAAGAGAAGGGTCCCTGCACAAGCCCAGCCTCCTCCTCTGGGAAAGAGCAGCTGGAAAGCATGAGTGAGGATTTTGCCACGGAGTGACAGGGAGAATTAGGGGAGAAAGGAAGCAATTCTCTTCTGCTGGCAGTAGGAGACAGAGGCAGAGCACTGAACAAGCCAGCCACAGCCGTGTTGCCTACCTGTGTTCCAAACCCTGCAGGTGGCTTCCCTGCTCACATCCCTTCCCTTACTGGAGCTAAAACATAGGAAAAACTTGGGTGGTGAAACCAAAGTGTAAGAAGACCATGGCTATGAGTTATGGGGGGAAAAAAGGACAGAAGCTCCCCTTGAGCACAGTTGTCACCCAAGAGATTTCCACTTCCACCAAATTCACAGAATTCCCTGAGCCTTTGAGACAGAATGGATCAGTTCAGCTTTGTGCCATCACACAGCTGAGATGACAACATTATTGGTGTCCTCAGGTCAAGCCTGTCATGTTGAATTAACAGCTCATAAGGCACAAGAAGTGCTGTATCCCCCCTGTGAATCAGAGCTGAGACATCACCTGCACAAGTAATTGTATTAGTTTTGAATCAACAATGGAAACAAAGGATAAACAATTATCTCCTTAAGTTCTTCATCCTTTTTGGTAACATCATTGTGCAGAATAATTGAATTAGTGTTGTCTTCCCATTTGTCACGGGGTTTATGAGACACCCTTGCTTCCTCTCCCCTGCCTGTGCATGAACACTCTGAGCAAATGGCCCAAAGTGCCTCTGGCTCTGCATCTAAGGGTGGGAGCCTTGGCCAAAGTGTCCTGGTCTCCACCTGCTTCCATTGCCAGCTCCTGGTGTGGCTGAAAAGGAAACGTGCTCCCCAGCTAGGGGATGGGAGCAGAGAGGAGAGGAAGGAAATGTTCATGACCTCCTCAAGTGTTATAGGGCTGATACCCAGAACCAGAACTTTTCCAAGTGATGCTTAAAAAGGAGCTGGTCTCTTCTTACTGGAGAGCTTTCCTTCAGGTGAGATCCACGTGTGGCTGCACAGTCCCCAGGATGTATCCTCATATCCCATATCTGGGTGTGCAATCCCAGTTTTGCCTGCCTTGGATTTGATTTCTCTGTACCTACAGAAATGTGCATCAGAACTCAGCGTTGTTCCCTCCACAGCTCATGATTTATTTGAAATGAAATCCACTTTTCTGCAGCACGGATTTTCTGCTGGGTACATCTGATTATGATGAGGTCTCAGTGTTTGACTTTTGAAACATTGGACTTTTCAGTAGCACAGAACAGTTTAAAGGAAAAGAAGAACTCTTAGCTATGAATATTTATGGCTAGAGTTGAATTGTATTTTAGACTGCAAGTTATTATTGCTGGGAGAACAGTAGATAGGAAGCAATATTCAATTTATTAAAATATTTTCTCTTTTGTGCCTTCATCAGTGACCTAATTTATTTGAAATTTGTGTAGTTTGAGTCTGAGTATTAAAATCTTACTAAAGTTACAGCCTTACTAAATAAAACAGAGCAATCCACAACACCAATAAGCCAGAAATATTTCTGCTCATAGACAGTAAAAATGTAGTGTTGACCCAAGATATTTTATAGAGCAGATACCTTGATATGAACAGAAACACAAATTATCCTCAATTTAAACATTCATGAGGTGGAATCACAGCTGTTCAAGTGAAACTTTTACTTGTTAATCCTAAATAAAAGGAGCTGCTTGGAAAGATGTGAATATTTGCACTGGAAATGAAATCAATCAAACCAAACACACCCTCATTTTGAGGGTCCATGACTGAACAAATTTAATATTTGGAGAGCAGGATGACTTTGAAAACATCTGTGATTGAAAATATGAATGTGGGAAGGTGGGTACTGGTAAAGATGCAGATTACCATGCTCTGGAGCTGTATGTGGCAGCAGGAAAACCTGAAAACCTTCCCAGATTTGGGTGTTTATCTCTCTCCTGGCTATCCCACTTCCCTCCTTCTCCAGGTGAGTGTCCCATTCCTCAGCCTCTGCAGCTCTGATCCTCTTTCTCCCCTTCTGCTCTCTTCTCCCACTCACTTCCCAAGTGTTTTAGCAGTTTGCCCATCCCTGGGTAGCTACAAGGAAGACTCTAAACACAGGAGATTTTCTTAGGTGCTCTGAGGAGCTACTACCAAACTGAATTGAAGTAAATTTCATCTGAGCAGAAGGGAAAATGTCCTCAGTTGCACTTAGGAATAATTGCTCTACAAGAGAGTTGAGAACAGCTAAAAAAATACAGAACTCTGGCCAAAAAGAGACAGTGATTGTGGGAACAGGCATTTGCTGGGAGATGTGAGCAAAGTTAACTCTTTGCTTCTCTGCTTTACTCTGATGCTTGGTGAAGGGATGATTTACTGGGTTGCACCTGTGCCCTTGCTTCACCCCACTGCAGTGGGTGATGGTCTGACCAGCCCTGTTTCCTCTCATTTTTATCACAATCCTATTCTGTATTTCTCTGTGCACAGTTAAAGTTATTTCTTCCTGAGAAACTTCATTTATGCCTCACAAGAAATAGGCTCAATTTCAAATAAATTTGCCTTACCCTCAGCTTTAAAAATTTTCACTCCAACAAAAAACCGTTCCCATCACATCATCTGATTCATTATTTCATTTTGGTCCTACAGCTCCCAATTCTCCAGTGCTCTGGTGCCAACCTCTAAGCAAGTCTATTGGTGTCATCCAAGTTGTTGTGTGACTCATGGGCCCTTCTTACAGAGAACAGGCTTTTCCTGCTGATGAAGACAAGCAATCTTCAAACCCTGTGGTGCCTTCTGGAGAGATGGATACGGAACACAGGCAGATCCCGAGCCCTGGAGCTGATCTCCCAGGAAAATGAATAGCAAGGGGGATGAATTGTTATAAACAAGTGGAAGTGAGATTTTGGTTGTAGAGGAAAGCTTTTGACTGATCTGTGAAAATAGAAAAATCAGACAGGAGCAGAATGTATTCTCTCTTTTTTTTTTTTTCTCTTCTGTTTCCATTTTCCAGTGTTGCTTTGTTTTTGGTTGCAGGCTGCTGTTACTGACACAACTGTATTCTCCCTGGGAAAAGTCTGAGAATTCTTTTGATGACGTGATGTACAGAGAAACACAGAGAGCAAATGGAATTGTCATTATGCACCGATGGTGCCCACACTTTCTAAAGATATTGGAAATCCTTTGTACCTTTTACCTACACCCTAAGCTGATATGGCACAGTCTCCCTCAAAGCTGAGCTTTGAAAAGCCAGAATTTTTGGGCTGGGGGGAATCCAAAATGAGATCCTCTCTCTGCAGAAACCTTTTCTGTCTCTATCTCCCTATACAGAGGTTCATTAATTTTGCATTTTCTGAGGAGTGGAGCAGAACGAGCCCTCCCCAATTTTTATTTTAATGATCATTTTTGTGTAGCTTTGGCTTTCTCTTTCACTACAAGTATAAAGCTGCCACTCACACGCTGACTCTTCGTTAAGCACATTGATGAAATGCTCTCCCAGAAGAATCTTCCCCAGGGATCAGATGACAACAGTGGCTGATCTCCCAGAGATCATATCACCCTAGGACAAGAGGAGAGGAATTATTACCAGCCATTCTAAGACAAAGACATTGCTCTTCAAGGTTCTTCATGATGCTCTTCACAGCCAGGTTGGATGGGGCTTGGAGCAACCTGATTTAGTGGAAGGTGTCCCTGTCCATGGAGGGGATTGGAATGAGATGATTTTTAAGGTTCCTTCTGACCCAAACCATTCTGGGATTTAGTCAGAGGAGCTGATGGTGGTGGTGTATCCATGGAGTGAGACTGGCAGTGTGGCAGAATGTATTTTTCCCTGTCTCCAAAATTCCATGAAAACTTTTTAAGATACAAAGTGAAATCTGCAAGTGAATGTCAGTGAGCTCCAAATGATGAACAACATATTGAAAAGCACTGAGCCATGCTGTGATAACAGCTTTCCCCCCTCACCATTGTAATATATACAATAAGCAAGGGATATTGTCCTGTATTCAATAAAAATCAGCACCAGAGTCTTTATTCCTTCCAGACACAATCTATGAACTCTGATTTCTGTTTAATCTGATAAGCACCTCTGGCATTTAAGACTGGAGCTGTGAACAGAATGAACACCATTCTTTTCCCCTGCTAAATGATATTTTTTTTTAAAAAAAAAAAGCCTCAGAAAAGAGAAACAGAGGTAGATTGGGTCACTTACAAACACAAACTGTGTTTCTTTGCAGATGCAAACAGGTTTATACCAGTTGTGCAGGTGGGCGTTCATCAGGGCTCAGAAATGCTCCACGAATTTGTATTTTCTTTCATCTCAAAAGCCTGTAGACTTGTGTTTATTTGTTTTCAGCCTCCTGAAGGGTGCTCACTTCTCTGGGCAAGAGGATTAACCAGTCTGGCTGCCTTGCTGTGGTACCACTGGTGACCACCTTTAAAATCCCTGTACCATTTGCTTGGCTCAAGCCCAGAGGAAGGAGAGGGATTAAGTCTCAAGTTCTGAGTCAGAGAACACCAACAAGGACATAAGGCATTTTCCTGGACTGTTCACGAAAAATGATATTTCATGCTTTTGTTGACAGTAAATAGAAATTAATCTTATTCCAATTGCTGGTCTGAAGGAAGACAAAAAATGATTTATTGCAGTAATGCAAAACTTTGTAAGAATTCATGCTCTGTGTGGGAGCTGTACTAATAATGCTGTTGGCAGTCCTCGCTGCTTTTCAGCCGGTCAGGAAAACGAAAACATCGAAAATGTCAGGTGTCACAGATTTCGTTAGAGCTCCCTGTGGCACTGCTGAGGTCACTCCCATTTAATGGAATTTGTTGCTGTTTGGGTATTTTTCAAATTCAGCACACAATGCTTCACCTTCTCCTGCAATCTGCACGGGGCAGACACCAAGGATAACAGCGCCGTCAGGAGCACTCTGAGAGCTGCCAAGTGCTGTGACAAGGTTGTTGCTGTTGCTGACAAGCAGTGAGAAGCTGCTTTTTAATGGCTGAATGTTGGCATGTTTTGCTAATATGTGTCTTGGAATGGAATCTTAATATAGCTCATGAGCTACCTGCTGATGCTGAGGGAAGGGAAAGGTGAAGCAGAGTTGACTGCTGGAAACGCTGGGGTTTGAGGTTCTGGTCTAGAGGATTTCCTTGGGGCCCTGGGGTGAATCCCAGAAGTTCCTGTGCCTGAAATCCATCCCTAAAACAAGAGCTCCATTGCAGTGACAAAGGGATGAAGTGTGCTGGGTTGTTTGAAGTGTGCTAATGCTGTTGAATCTTGATAACAATAGCTGCTACATCTCCATCATGCTTGTGAAATTTTGGGGTGCTGGCGAGATCTAAATCTACCCTCCTTCAGCTTAAAGCCAATTCCTCTTGTCCTGTCACTCCAGGTGCTTGGAAAAACTCCCTCTCCAGTTCTCTTGAAGCCACTTTAGGTACTGAAAGGGGTTCTAAGGTCTTCCTGGAGCTTTCTTTTCTCCAGGCTGAACAACCCTGGGCAAAACATCATGCCAGGCATGCCTGCAGCACCCACACATGCACTTACACAGTCACTACTGATTTTTGGCCCTTCTCTTCCTCTTTCTTGAAAATCCTGGCTGGCTTGGCTGGATTGGATCACCAGTGATATGGTGTTTAACTAACTTCGCTGCTTCTCTATTTAGATTAGATGTTAGCAAGAAATTCCTTGAGGATGGTGAGGCCCTGGCACAGGGTGCCCAGAGAAGCTGCCCCTGGATCCCTGGAAGTGTCCAAGGACAGGTTGGACAGGGCTTGGAGAAGCCTGGGATTAATGGAAGGTGTCCCTGCCCATGGCAGGGGGTTGGAATAAGATGAGTTTTAGGCTCCTTGCAACCCAAACCAGTCTGTGATTCCATGATTCTATGATCTTTTCCCCCTGGTATTCAGCTGAGTGAGCCCAGGATGGGGCTGGCAGCCCATGGGTGCTGGGCTGGCTGCTGTGAGCTCCCCTGGCATGGTTTTGTTCCCAGAAAACAACCCCAGCAGCTTGGTTTGGCCACCCTGCAGCACTCAGGCCATGCCTGTGCCTGTGCTTCTGGAGGGGTTTTGCACTTGAGTGCCCAAAACCACTTCAGGTTCTGCTTTGTGCTTCCCAGCCCACGGGAGGCCTGGAATAATAACTGTGATGCTCTGCCTTATTGCTTAAATGCCCTCAAGAATATACTCCAGCCTGATCTACAGTTCAAAAAAATTCAATAAGGCAGAGCAGGATTTAAAGATATTTTAAATAAATTAACTTCTCATGGATGTTTATTAAGTTTTATGAAGCCATTTACTAAAATGTAGCGGTTTTTTTCCGAAAGGGGCCTGAAATTTTCCCCTCGTGAACTATGGAAATTGCTTTTATAATTGAAATGAGAAATAAGGGCCAAGCTGAAAGCATCCCTTATGGCTTGAGGTACAGCCCTTGTGCCTTTATAAAGGAAAAAAAGAATTATTTGACTCTCCACACCTTCTGTTTTCCTTCACATTTGCGGGGCATGACGTGGTGCACGATTGCGTGACGCTGGATGGGAGGGTGGCTTGGGAGGAATGGGAAGCTCTGCTTCCCAGGATTTGGCTTTATCAAGGAGTCAGCCCTGAGCTAAACAAGTCACAAGCAGACAGCAACATTTTTCACTCCAGCTTGAACACGGGCTGGATTTCTGCAGAAGCCATGGAGGCTCCACTGGGAGCACCGTGCCCAGCACAGAAATCTCCTGCAGCCAGGAAACAGAGATGCTGCCACGTGCTGCGGGTTTCCACTGCTGAAGACAAGAGCTGAGCACTGAAAATACACCTTTGAGCAGAGCAGGGCTGAATACCAAATAAAAGGACCCATAAAATAAATTATTGATGGTGTAGGGACAATGGGGGCTCCTGCTCTTCTCATCTGGAAGCAGCACCAAAAAGCCTTTGGAGAGCATTGGTTTTAGAAGATGGATTTTCCAGGCATGAATAATTCCAAATATTTAAATTTTATTGTCTTGCTGCTTTCCAAGCAACCTTTCCCTCTATCAGAAATCAAAACAAAATGGTTGAATGGTTAAAAACTATGAAGATTTTATGGCTCAGCTCAGCTATTGCACAACAGAACATTAACCAGGAGCTGCAGGGAGGGTGGAGGTGACTGATTTTTGCTCATTTAGTGTAAGAACATTTTAATATCATGGGTAATACTCAAGCATTCTGTTCCCACAAAATTGCATTTGTGTTAGAAAAATAAATGCTAGAGAGGAAGAGGCTCACACTAAAGATGGGAAGATAGGAGGAATCTGTAACATTTGCCCTGCAACAGGGAGATGCAAGCAGGGGATACAGGCAAGGCAGTAGCTCAGAGCCCTGCAGTGCCACTGGGATCTCAGCACTTGGAGCAGCTCAGTCTGGGAGCTCAGACCTCATTCCCACCCTTCAGGCTCCCCCACTCCACGTGCTCCAAGCCCTGGATGGGCTGGATGCTCTCCACCACTGCCCAGCAGCAGAGCAGGACAGCACAGACCTGATGCTTTTAACAGATCCCAGGAAGGATTTTTCAGGGCAAACATCACTGATGGGAGTGTCCTTCAAACCTAACTCGTCCCCCTATTTGTTTGCTGACCTCAAGTCTGAAGCAGCAGCTGAAGTTTGGATGCTGTTTGTGCTGCACAGTGCAGGGACAGGAGCACTCAGGACCCTTCTGCAGAGCAGCTGCAAATCCCAGCTCAAGGCCAGAGGGATTTCAGCAGTTCAGACCCCAGCCAGGGTTCCTGTGCTGATAACCAGGCTGTGTGATAAAGGCACACCTGCCACTTCAAGCAAAAGCAGCCCAAGCCTTAAACTTGGATATTTATTTCTTAGGATCAATAAATGACAAAATAAAATACCGTACAGTACAAAGGCTGTATCAGGAATTAACCATTTCATTACACTTCGATCAGTAAATACAGTATCAATAATAGCATGTTACATTAAAAGAGTGTTTCCCATTGCCACACAGGAGGATTCCATACCCTCTTCTTTCCCTTTGTCACAGAAAATATTACAAGGTAGACACTGACACACTTTTAACATTCATTTTTTCCCAATTGAGCAACAGGCCACAGAAAATAAAGCACATCAACATTTTGTATCTCAGAATAAAATAAAAAAAAAAAAACAAGGTGCACTTTAAAAATATTTGCCATGAATACAATATGTGCAGGACTATCAGGTGGCACAGCTGGGGAAGGACTCTGGATCACAAAGCCAGGACACAGCATCATGAAATTTTGGATCAGCAATTTCTGCTTTTGTACTGAGCAAATCCAGACTGAGAACAGGAAGAGTGGTTGAGCTGTGATGTGAAGAACCATAGAGAGCTCTAGCAGACACAGCTTTGGTTAAAGAGTCACCAGACAACACAGCCAGGACACTGGACTGACACAGCACTGCACAGAAAAGTGCTCCCACGCCCTGGGGGTGTTTGCTGTCCCTGCCCAAGGGCAGCAGCAATGCAGCTGCACACATGCTGGGTTCACACTGCAGCACACTCAGGGGCTGTTTCACTGAACTCTGGATGCTGGAAATGCAAAGCTCCTGCTATTCCCGTGCCCTGCTTACCCTCCTCACTGATTTTCCAGTGAGTTTTCTCCTGAAAATCTCGCTGAAGCTCACTTCTCATGTGCCTTACAAATAAAGACAAGCTCAGCAGAGCGCTCCAGCACTGATGGACTGGGCCTGTGGTGAGGCAGTCCTGGCTGGGGGAAATTTCTGGATAGCAAAACGACTTTATAAACCTGATTTCACACTCTGCCAAACGCATGGCTCTGGCAAGGGCACCGCGAACTGAAACAAAACCTCAAAATAATGTTTGAAGAGGTCACTTGATAGACTCTCCTCAGAATGGGGCTTCTCAGAATCTATCTGGCAGCACTTCACATCTGCAGGTTCCACAGATTTTGTTCTTTGTTTAGTCAGACAGTTCCAAACACAGGGAATTTGCAGAGATGAGCAGAGGCCCCAACCTCTGCTTCAAAGAAGAGTGCAGCCAAGACAGGAGCACAACAGATGGGAGTTTTTGTTCTGTCTAATGGCAAAAGCCATTCACCCTGGACTAAATTTAAAAACCTTGTTGGGTTAGCAGTTCAATCATTGTTAAAAGGCATGTAAAGAGCTATTTCTCTGGTAAATATGGGGCAGTTTATACCTTTTTCCTTCTCTACTGCATCAGCTTTTCTTTACAAGGCCAGGTTGGATGGGCCTTGGAGCAATCTGCTCTAGGGAAAAATGTCCCTGTGTGTGACAGGGGTTTGGAACTGGATGGTCTTTAAGGTCCCTTCCAACCCAAACTGTCCAGTGATTCTCTGGAAACCATGGGGGGGTTTGCAGTGAGTTATCCTCACTTCTTTGAGCTCGAGGGAACCACAGCTGAGTATTGCAAAATTAGGTGAGGAGGGAAGAGAGGATGAAACCAGCTGTAACTTACACTGCTCAGCTCAGGGTTCTCAGATCTGGCCAGTGGAAGAGGTAGCTTTGAGCTGCAATCTCAGATTAAGGCCATGGAGCCAGGTCTGCTCTCCTGTTAAACTGCAAGAACAGAGCTGTACAAGTCAGCAAACCACTTGGATAAATCCCCCAAATTCCCCCAGCTCTTCAGCACTCGAGTGGCCCAACAAACACTGTGGAAAGAGTTTATGATAAGTTCACTTTTACTCCAGCTTCTGCCCACTGTCATGTCAAACCAAAAATAAACCTGCCAGTTTCTCTGAGCTGTGATCAAATATTCTGTAAGATGCCAGTGTATCTCAGCAGTGAAAACCTAAACCAAGCATCTTATGTGAAACAACAAGTTTTGTACAGTGTTTTCTAAGGTAATCAAGCACATTACAGCAGGTTGTTGTTGAACAAGTGTAGTAATAATGTTTAATATTCCAAAAGCAAATGAGACATGCAGGGTGTTAAATTGTAATGTGAGTCAAAGTGATGCAGTTACAGGTTTCAGAAAGCTCCTCACAGCTGCTGGCTGTATTTAGAGGTGAAGTAAAAAAACTGAGTCCTCCAGAAACATTTGAAGGGTCTTGCCTGGAAGGCCAGTGTTAAATGTGTGATGTCAAGACTCCTCTTCCTCTCAAGGCAGATCTTTCCACTTTCCTGTTCATGGTACCTGGATTTTCCCACTAGGCAGAATGAGCAGGTCTTCTTCTTCCAACATGCCCAAGCCATCTCACACACACCATGCACAGAAAATACTTGCTTGTTTCTCACAGATTTCCTTCTGAAGAGACCAGTCTCCTTTTCACCTCTTTGTTTCAATTTATTTATTTTTGTGCCACTACCTGTTTTCTTTGTCCAAGAGGAGTCAACAGTTCATGAGCAACAAAAGTGCTTGGTCAAATATAATCTCTGCCCTCTGCTTGGTACAACCAGGGCAAGAAATCACGAGAAGGCATGACAGAACAGAGCTTGCAGTTTGGTTGAATCAGAAGAAACTAAAGCCCCACTGACTTTTATTTTGAGCCCTTTCTTTTGCAGGGGTTCTGTAATTAAAATTAAAATCACTTCCCATCCCTGGCAGGTGTGGCTGGAGGCTGTGGCTAATGGGCTGCCATGGTGGCCAGTTGGGGACAGGTTATAAATGCCCCAGAAGTAGCCACTCATCACCAGCAACTCACAACAAATGCCCCCAAATGGGTTTTTCCTCTATGTGCTGAGCCCAACAGGACCTAAACCACAAGTCTAGGGAGTTGGACTTGATGATTCTTGTGAGTCCTTTCCAACCTGACCTGTTCCGTGATTCATTCATGCAACATCTGTAGCAGATGTCACCAGTGGTTCAGTAACTGGTCTCCATCACTGTGTGACCCTCACCTGGGCCAATCCACACCTCCAGCACTGTGGCTTCAGTCAGGAACCACAGGTGCTCACTAGCTGAAGGATGACAAGGGGTGGGCAAAGCCCAGAAAGCCAAACTGAGCCGACTCTTCTACTCTGTCACCTTTCAGAGGCAAGTCCTGCTCTCCCAGTGACGTGTGGTGTGAAAGGGGACACCAGGTCACCACCAGCAAGGGCTGCACAGGGTGCTTGGTCAGTTCCAGGTTCATGCAGGTCATCATCTGGGGAAAAAGCCCTTTAGCTTGTCCCAGAGCCCTGTTATTTCAGTACTAAAGACTCTGGAGCAATTTGTTGTATCATATGGGGCTGTTAGAGGTGGAACCATATGGGACAAAAGCTCATGCTACCTCTCCTTACCAGCTGGGAAGTTTCAAAGAGAATTTTCAAGTCTTGTTTCTGTTTCTCTGGCTTGTTAAAAGAAAGTGGGTTTAGAGCAAAGACTCCCCAGTTTAGACTTTCTTATGATCTGCATTTGAACTACCTGAATATTGGGGGTGCAGGTAAGTGTGCCAACAGTTCTGGTAGCAAAAAGTAATGAAAGAAAAGGCAGAACAAGAGGACCTGCTGCCTACAATTGCTATATACCGAGATGTCAGCCTTGTGGAAATGGAGAGGAAACAACTAAAACTGGTATAAGAATGGGAGAAATCTGAAGGTTGCACAGAATTGCGGTAGATTGCTCTTTTCTCAGCAGCCTGGAGTTCTCATGAGCTCAGAGTTTTCTCATCTCTTAATGCAGGCCAGCAAACTGTTCTCCCTGATAAAAAATAGGATTTGGCTGTATGGCAAAAGGAAGATTTTCCATTTCTGTTCATTTTCAGCACTCCATCTGGGCACAGCCACTGCATTCTTGACTTTGCCAGAGACTCTGCTGTTATCAGTGCAGTGGTACCAAAGCCAGGCACTGTGGATGCCCTAAAGCCAAAGTGACCCCACTCCCCAGGCCACAGCCACCCCAGCCTAGATAAGGCATCATCTGCTCTTATTTCATTTCAAGGAGCTAGAGTGGCTCTCTTGAGCACCTTGGTCATATTACTCACAATGGAGATATATTTCTAAAATAACCACCTGGCTCCCTGAGTTTTCACTCCTTGTTCACTGAACATCCCACAGATGGGCACATCCATTCTCCAAGAACATCCCTTTCTGTTCCTTTCTCCCCATCAAACCCTCTGCTTGGTGCCACCAGGAGACGTGATCTCAAACCCTTGGACGTGAACACGGCATCTCTGCACTGAGAGAAGGATGAAATGCAGAACAGTTTTGCCTAAGTTGAACACATTTTGGCTTCCCAGTTAACACCACATCTGGATTTATGCCAGACTGAAGTTACAATACATGTAGACATTACTCACAAGAGGCAAGGCCAATGCTCAAAAATAACCTCAAAGTTACTGGCAGAACAAAGCCTATTTTTTCCAACAAAAATGACTTTGCTAAACACATTTGTGTTATGTGAATTTGGAGACCATGCATGAAAGTCACAGAGGCCTCTCTCAAGTTTTGACTCCACGATGAATTGCATTCCTCCTCCTCCTTTGGCTTCAGTACGTAGTTTCCCTCGTGACCTGGCTGGAAAATGTGTGATTGCTGGAGATGCTGTTGGATTTCCTGGTGAAGGCCAGTCGTTTCTTCTTCTTCCTCCACGGCAGGCACAGGATGGTGAGTGTGGAGAGGAAGATCTGGCGGAAGTTTGCCGACACCAGGTTGTAGAGGATGGGGTTGATTGCTGAGCTGACGTAGAAGAGGACATTTGTCAGCATGTAGAAGTAGTGGTAGAAGTTGTAAAGGAAACTGGAAGAACAGATGAAAGACAAAAATCTGAGTGTGAAGAACTCAAAGTCACAAGGGTGAGACAAACACGAGCTGCTTTCCAGCTAACCTTTCTAGGCTGCAAACATGAACTCACCAGTGGTGCCTGAACCACCACAACCCATCTGCATCTTCAGCTGGAACTGGTCAAACATGGAACACATGCCTCTATGAAGATACTGCCCCACTCACCAGCAATTAGAGACTTATTTAAGCCCTGGGGTCAGACATTCATTTTTTCTTTGGGAGTAGCCATTCTGGAAACCAGGAAGCCAGATGGAAATTTGCTTCTGTGTCATACATACACATTAACTTGACTCTTTTGGCTGCAGTTCTGATCTACAGAGGTTGCAGAAGAGCCAAACTCCAGTAACAGATGCAGCTCTCTCCTCCCTCTGGCAGTGAGAGCAGCATCAGCTCATTCAATGGGTCCCTGGGTTGGGACTTGTCTGTAATGTGGGACAGCATTTCCAGTTCTGGGGGCAAGCTGATGATAGCATGCTTCTGAAACACATCCTAACCACCACAGTTTAATGTTTTCAACTAGAATTGGTTGAAAATGTTTTATTATCTTTTATAGTTTTGTATATATATTTCCTTGGGCCAACTGAGAACAACAGCCCTGAGCTGGTAAAGCACTTATAAACACCACAGGTCTCATTTTCAGGAAGATGTTCCTCAGAATCAGTTATCTTGGTGAAAATTGCAGATCTTTTTTCTAATCTGTATCTGACAAAAGATAAATAGAGGAATTCTGGACTACATTGCCCATCCCTCCACACACCCTCAGTGCTGCCAAGGACTGCATGGCCCATCCAGAGTTTCTTTGTGTAGTTGTGAAGAATTAATATTGGAAAAATTTCTCTTCTCCAGGGGCAAGGCACATGTGTTTATAAATGAACATGCCAAGCTGCTGCAAACTCTTAGTTAGCCACAGACTGATAGTTCACTATCACTCTGTAAATTCAGTGTTTTCCTAAGATCACTCATGGTTTTAAAAAGAAGAAAAAAATATTATGTGAATGCAGCCACGATGCATAAATTCCCACTGACTCCAGACAGAGTTCTTTACCCCTCTTGCTCAAAGCCAATGCAGTCATTACATAATTGAACAGTGCCTTAAGTGCTTTTCATATAGGAAAGCAAAGGAGAAACAAGAATTTGTCCCAGTGTGTGCCTAGAGCTCTGTTTTCATGACTGAAGATAGATTTTGGATTTTTCCATGGCTGGATCCTCAGTCCCATTGAGTAGACTACTGTATCCCAATTTATTATATTTTGTGTTCAGAGCTGATAGAATTTTATGTGTTTATGTTCTGCTTTTTGGTGTTTAGATTTTTTTTCCTTTCCCTTGAAAGAAACAGCCCTGGTCTCAGGGAGAACAGGGGTGTAACACCATGGCAGAAGACACAAGAGTGCATCCCTCGGCATCTCAGGCTTCCTCAGTATGCATCCCCAGACAGCATCAGCTCATAATGACATATTTAAAAATAATAATTAGTTTGGTGGCTGCTCTGCTGAAGAACCTGGCCTGGTGCCTCAGAAAGGAGCAGGGAGTTCCTGGGGTGCCTTTGCACATCTGTTAGCAGCGCATGTGTGTTCATGCGATTATCCCGGAATTCTCTGGCAATCTGGGCACTTTCTAATCAGCAGCAACTGCTGGTATTTTATTTTGATTCACTCCCTGCAAAACCCCAGTAAATAACCTGGCCCAGGCTCAGTAAGTAGCACAGTTATTCCCCCACCTGTGTCATCTCCCCTGTCAGTGAGGAAATGTGGCCTCGTGGAGCTAAAATGTGTGCTGACAGGAGCTGCTGCATCTTAGGGCTGGGATCAATATCTCTGGCACAGAGACTGAAATCCACTCTGGATGTACCAGCCCCCCTGTCCAAATGTCATTTCATCAAGGGCTGCCTGATATGAAACCCCATGGCTGCTGCCAGCAGGGGTGAGGAGGAGGAGGGGCTGATGATGACTTTTGGTTCAAGATAATGCTTCCTACACCATGTCTGGGGGATTTAGGTTAAACAAAGACTCTTAATTTGCTGGGCAAACACTGAGACATCCAAAAGGAAAAAAAAACCAAAATAACAAAACAGCAATTAGGAGCTTGAGACTTTAACCCCTTGGTAGGAGAGCACCTCTGTTCCCAGATCCCTGCCTCCATCTCCACACCTGTGTGTGCCCTGGCATCCCCTGAGCCCCCAGCCTGTCCTGCAGGGGGGACCTGTCCCCCTGGTGTGACTCACTCTGTCCAGTGGCTGGAGGGGACATAGCAGAACATGAGACGCCGTATGTGGTACGGGAGCCAGCAGACCACGAAGGCGATCACCACAGCACCTGCAAGGCAGGAAAAAACACCTTAACTTTGTGAGCAATTCTCCATCAGGGTGAAAAAGGGACCTGTCTGCTTGGGTTTAATTGCTGAAACTGTTTTCCTGCAGTCCCACTTGTTCTTGTGTTGCTGTTGTGCAAAGAATTAATAACCCTGAGGGACAACCAGCCTGCAAATGTCTGTAAAAACAAGAAAACAGAAGTAACAGAGAACAGCACTAAGCACTGGGGCAGGGATGCTAGGAAAAACAGAAGGTACAGATGAACTGTTTGCATCTGTGTTTCATGCCCTTGTGGCACTGAGCATCTCATCCAAAATATTCACAGACAGCTGGTGTGTGTTTTTCATCCAGGTAGACAGGGAGCCAGGGCCACTCTAATTCCATTAGTTGGCTACGTGGAGCCACTGGCCACAGCGCTGGGCATCATTAAACTGCTCTTTCTAATGGCAGGGCTCGTTCTTTTCTTCTACATTTGTGCCATACCTGAGATTACAACATGTTTGGGTCTGGACTTTGCCATAATAAAAATGATCAATTAAAGGGTAAGCAGAGAAAGACAGTATGGCTTTTTTTTTCCTTTCCGGATTCTAAGGGATGTCAAACAATGGAAAATAAAATGCAACAACTCTGAGGCATGAAAGTGCTGTAGATAGAGTGCATTTGTCAGTCTGGATTAAAAAGTAGATTTATCAGGCAATCAAGAGAAAGATTTGTTTCCTTTTGTTGTATATGTTTCAACCTCTTTATGGAACAGCAGGATTCTAGCAGAATACTAGCAGGAAATAAAGAAATCTCAGTTAAAACATAACACAATAAAAGGCAAGAAAAAAATAAAGACTAAATAAAAGAATTAAGTTAATTTTTGGTCCTAAATTTGCTCTACAGACAACAAGAGACATATCACTCTTGTCCTTTATGTGACCTGAAAGGGGCTGGGAAGCAGCAAAGCTCTGCTCCAGGGTGAGGTACCACAAGTGTAATGTGGATTTGGCACATGGAGCCAAAGGCTGGGATTTTTTCTGCCTTGGGGTTGAAAATACTTATGTGGATATGTCCCAAACCCAAATGCTGTCATCCCAAGGGAACACATCATAGCTGAAGGAGATGTGCAGAAGATGTGTTTCCCTTGGATAATGCAGCCCAGGAGGAACAAGTCTGGCTGTGGCTGCATCTCTCCATCAATGATGCTTAGCCAAGAGGCACAGGAGAGCAGAAATGAAATAATTCCCAGTGTCCAGCTCCATGCTCACACCCTACTCCAACTCCATGAGCTCCCTCTCTCACTAAACACACAGCTAACAATGGAGAAGGCTTTATTTCATGATGGATGACAGCATCTTCCAGGAATGCCACAAAAGCCATTTATCCAATAAAGATTTAAGCAAGTGAAGGGACATGTTTTGGAAAGAAGGCTGGAGGGTCTGTTTTTATTCTCTTGTCCAAGTGAATTCATTTTTCCAAACTGTTTTTTGGCTGCTCTCTGGCCACAGTGATCACAGATGTAATTCATCACCAGACAGCCTGCAGCCCTTTGGATGCCATCAAGTGACTGGATCTGACCTGTGTCTGATCCTTCCCTGCAGAGCTTTGATGGAATTTGGATGGCAGAGCCCCTGCAGGGTGTGGCACAGGAGAGGAGGGGGATCCCCTGGGAGGCTCGGTGGGAGCCTGGATGCCTGCCCTGCTCCTTCACATTTCCCAGCACCCGCTTTTGGCCGCCTCCCGAAATTCATTTCTCTGTGAGATGGGCCTTTGGTTTGCCCTGGATGGAGCAGTCCCCCCGTGATTCTCCAGGAGATCCCTCCCAGGGGCCGCAGGAGAAGCTCTCCAAGCTCTTCTCCTCCATCCAGCAGCCTCAGGCCAGCGGGAACGAGCCAACATCACATCTCCAGCCCATCTGTTCTCCCAGCGCCTGCACAGGATTAGCTGGGTTTTCAGGCTGCAAAAGCAGCTTCCCAAATGGCTCCAAACACAGGTTCATTCAGGCACATCATAATTTTTGCAGAAACCTCCACACACTGGCACTCCTCAGCTGTTCACCCCTGTGTGCAGCTCTTTAGGAACGGCAGGATCCAGATTCTTTCGACAGCCAATTATAAGAATCTCACACATCTGCTTGTTAAATTTACCAACACATTAAATGGAAGTGGTTTTCTCCTGGTAAATGATCTCTGCTTCTGCTGCTCAGGCTATGCTGTGCCAAATAATATGGATCTATAGTAACAAAAACACATATTGAGAGAAGTATCTGCTTAACATCAGTAATTAAGTAATCTGTGATAATTCTGTAATATCACATGCAATCACTCCGCAATTAAAACTCTATTAAACATGTGAAGAGCACTGGAGACACTTATGGTCTGATTTGGAAGTCCCAGCTGGGTGACACTGTGAAGTTTTGTGCTGCACAGATTAGGAGATCCCCACCTGAGTTTGTCACCCTTAATCCGTATGTTTTCATTTCATTTCATACAAGGGATCAAGCAGATTTGGGGTGGCAATCCTGCCCTCTTGGGCCCTCTCCCCTGGGAGGAATATGAAACACGAGACTGTGTCAACTTTCACCTAATACAGAGTGAAGATATCCTTTTCTCTCAGATACCTGGTTCCTTTTCCTGCTGTTTTGTTCTTCCCTGAGCACCTGCCTATCAAAATGGTTGAGCTGTAAAACAAATCCTGGGCAATCTGTCTGCCAAAGTGATTTTTTATTGCTGTTATGAGCTCCTAGGATGTGTTCTTCATCATCAAAAGCTTGACATGTGGGTTCCTTTGGTGCAGTAAGAAGGAGCAGGTCAGGCTGCTGGAGCTGAGCACTGCAGGGGAAGGGTTTGACTCAATGTGTGATGGGGTGACTGTCCAGGATGGTGTTTGTGAGCTTGGAGATTTCCTGCCTTTATTTTTTTGAACTAAAAATAAACCAGACACATCCCTCACTTCTAATTAATTCAATAAGGTTCTAATAGGAGCAGACCTGCTCCGTAAGCTTCTGATGTTTCCCATATGAAGTGCCAAACCTCAAGCTGGGGAGTGGAAGTGGGACCCCAGCAAGATGACCCCAGTGTTCCAGGGCTGGGAGGGAACGATCCTTCCACCAATGTATGCCCTCATTTCCCTTCTAAATCAAGCTCCCAATTAAAATGTGTATTAAACCCTGAATTATTACATCCTGTGTCTTTTTATTTTGTCTTACAACAGCTCTTTTCTCTGCCTGTTTGAACTGCATGCCAAGGAAGAAGGGGAGAGGAAGGAGGAGTGGCAGAGGACGAGCCCTGGTTTATTTTTCCCTCAGGAAGTCCTGCAGAGAGAAACATCAATTCTGACTGACGTCTTTTTCACTGTGCAGGAGACTTAAACTGTGCCAGTCTCAATCCTCAGACTAAACTGGATGTGGGAGCTGTCCTGGAAGATAAATTCTGTTGGATCACAGGGGGTATTTATTTTGCCTTGTGTGGAAGCTGAGGTGGGCAGCGGCCCTGCTCCTGGGCCACCTCTGGCTTGGCATGCGCGTGGGGCAAGGCACCACGAGTAAGAATCCCAGGGTTTGGCTGGTGTGACTGAGCTCAGGAGTGATCTCAGGAGGGGTTTCCAGCCCCCATCCCTCTGTGGGGCCATGTGAGGCTGGCAGTGACTCAGAGCCCCGGGACAGCCACGGCTGAGGAGTGAGGAGCCACTGACTCAGCCGGGAGCTGCGGCGGCACAGAGCGCTCGGCTGGGCTGAGCGTTGTTCTGGGCTGAACACATCTGGGCTGATGTCTTCTCCTCCTCACTCCATCTCCCCCAGCCCCTCTGGGAGCCACAGCCCTGCGGCCTGGGGTGGCCCTCAGCATGGGCATCCCTCTGTCCTGTCCTCCCTTCTCTCCAGGAGAGGCAGGAAAGGGACACTGCTCCCTCCTCTAACCACCTCTGCTGCTGCTAAGGCCTCCAGAGAGGCTCAGATCCATCTTCCCCTGGTAGTTTTGTCCAGAATATTTCAGCCAATTTATTTTTCTCTGCATTTGAAGGGGAGCTGAGCCACATACAGTTGTGAAGCAGCACAGTGGAATTCCTGAGCAAAGGCAGGAGATGTTTGGGGAGATATTGACCCCCCTGAACAAGAGCTCTCAGCCTTTTCTGTGCTTCAGACTCATCCCCAACGCTGCCCAAGGGGTCACACACCAACTGGCCCTAAAGAGGTGTACAAAAGGTTATTGGGCTCATTTCGGGGTAATGACGATTTTTGGAGAAACAATCCTTGCATATCCCAAGCTCCTGGCTTTTATATTTTATTTATATTTATTTATTTGGTTGATGCCATTACAGGAGAACATCTCACCAAGTGCTGTTTGGTATGAGAGGTGGTGAAAGCTGGGCCAAGTGCAGGCACAGCTGGTACTGCCTCATTAAACCTCGAGGTGCTGTTTATATTAACATGATGTTCTACCTGACAGGCTCTTGGCAATATTTATATCAGCAGGCACCAAAGTAGGGATTGCAGGAGCTGCCAGGGTAGGTATGAGCCCAGTAAAATTAAAACTACTTATGCTGGTATTTGGGTCATAAGGCTGTGGAATAAAGGATTTCCATAAAAGTCAATAACAATCAGCAGGGATTGGGGACCACCAGCACAAACCAGGAGTACCCAGGAGAGCAAAGAAGAAACTGGGAGTAAAAGTGAGCTTGGGAAACCCTCAGTTTCTTTAGACACCACTGAAAACACACAGCATTTGATGGATGCAATCCCCTAATGCTTTTGAATGTATTATTGAAAAAAACTCTAAGTTCTTCTTTATTAGTGAAAGTCAGCACAGTGAATGGAAAAACCTTTTGGCATTACAAATCAACATCTTTCACTCAGACTATATTCTCCAGTCCTGATTTTTAATGACTTCAGATGACAGAGTTGAAAAGAGATGTGAATTCCTGCTCCAGCTCATGCCAGTGGTTAAATCATTCCCTGGCACCAGTTTCATCCATAAGGAGCAAAGCAGAAAATAAAGATTAAAGCTGGCACTAGCAAGCAGCACATCACTGCTGTCCCAGTGCAAACTGGAGTCTCTTCCCAAGTTTCCTTCTAAGGTAATTATTCTTTTGGAAATTAGAGAAGAGGTTGCTTGATTCCATTTAAACTTCATGCTATTTCCCCTGGGGATGTCTGGATGCTTGGAGGAGAAGGAAGAAGAAAGGAAGAGAATTTCCTCTTTGAAAGGTAGAGAAGGGATCTCATCCTCACCAGGTTCAAGTCTGTTTCTATTTGGTGAGATCAGCTGTAACCTGAACTGGCTTCCTTCTTTCTTCTTTCCCCTCTAGTTCTGAGTTTCACATATCCTTTGTTCCTCCCAGAATGGTTTCTGCTCATCAAAGGGACCCTGGAGCTGTATTCACTGCATGCTTCTGGAGTGACTAAAGCCCTGGCCAAGCTACATGTTTAGAATCACATTAGTTAACTTTTTAAACACTCACATTGTCATGGTTTAACACCTGGAAAATCTGCTTCCAGGGCATGGCAGATCCTGGAGTTTTCTGCAGAGATGCAGCCACAAGAACCTGCAATTCCTGCAGGAATGCTGTTTCCAGGCCAAGCTGTGGTGCCAGCAAAGGGACACGTCTTGGGAGAGGGGAAAAAGGAGACTCCCTGCCCCAGGAGGTGCAGCCAGCCCTGGTTTTTGCTCCTTGAGGGTGTTTATAGAGTGCCCTGATGCTGCTCCTTTTATCTCACTTGGCAGGCTGAAAAGTAAACCTACAACTACAAACATCTCTGGGAAATATATACAACTGTTAAATAGGTAATTTATCCTCCCAAATTTCAGTGTGACACTTCAGCTGTTAAAATCAGCTTCCACTCAAGCATAATGCCACAGGGGTTTTGCTGAACTCCACTTGGAGCTGCTCAGACTTTTTATTAGAGATACAAACTGCCATGAATTTTGTTCCTTTCTTGAAAAGAAATGATTCATGAACAAATAAACCTACTTTCCTTAGAATATAGGAATTATGAAATACAACTGTTTAAGGAGTTTTAGACTGGTGCTCTTCTGTGTATTGTGGTTGCAAAGTATGAGCTATTTATTATTCCTGTCTGTAGGCTGGTTATACTAAATCTCATGGCAACATTCTTCTCCTGAAATGAGTAACTCAGACTTGGAGCACTGGTGAGAAGAAATGAATGGACTCTTCAAAGTATTTGTTCAGAAGGGGAATTATTAGTGCACAAATGAATGAAATACATGGATACATCATTAATTCTTGGCCTTTGTCTTGATGAAATGCAGAGGCTCCTAAATCATAATTTAAAAATTCACAGACGTTCAGTAAAAAATGAGGCTTGACTTCATCTGCTAAAAATCATTTACTGAGGCATCACCCAGCCAGCTGTGGGAGACTGAAGGATACTCTTTTAATTGGTTAAACCTCTAAGTGCTTTATAATTGCTTTCACTAAGCAGCTTCAGTAACAGAGCAAACACTACCTGGAACTGATTACATTTTAATAGGCTTAGCCACCGTCCCCTTGCAAAGCCTCTCCTTGATGTCCATCAATTTGTCTCAATGTCGTTATCAGAGCTCAGCTGTGCCATTTGATAACTCCTGCCTTCCTTCCATCCAGCTGGGAGCTGATCTGACAGGCAGCCAGGAGGTGCTGAGGGCTGGAGGAGAAGGGGCTGCAGGCAGGTGTGGGTATCAATCCATGCCACAAAACTGTCCCTTTTCCAGAAGAGATTGTGGCTGAGCAGAGCTTTCATCCTGAGCCAAGATCAAATACACCCTGATTTTTGAGCAGCAGAGAGAACTGGGGTTGTTCAGTCTGGAGAAAAGAAGGCTGCAGGAAGAACTTGTTGATCCTTGCAGTGCCTAAAGGAGCTCCAAGAGAGCTGGAGAGGAACTTGGGACAAGGGCCTGGAGTTACAGGATGAGGGGGAGTGGCTTTAAACTGAAAGAAGGAAGGCTTAGACCAGATATTAAGAAGAAATTCTCTCCTGTGAGGGAGGTGAGGCCCTGGCACAGGGTGCCCAGAGAAGCTGCCCTGTCCCTGAAAGTGTCCAAGACCAGGTTGGATGGGGGTTGGAGCAATCTGGGATACTGCAAGGTGTCCCTGCCTGGGGCAGAGGTGAAATGAGATGAGTTTTAAGGTCCTTTCCAACCCAAACCATTCCATGATTCTATGATTGTTCTGATGTGTGTGTGTGTGCATGTGAGTATTTCAGGATTATTTAGAATTTTATCAAGTAATTGCAATATCAGGCAGTGCAATCAGAGAATGTTCACAATTCTGTAAAGCATCACTCAGCTTTGGGAAACTCAGCATTCCAGGGCTTCCACATAGCCAAGGAATAGCAACACAAATTGGAGGTGGTTTAATGGAAGGAACTGGAAGGGTGAAGGAGGGTATGAAATATCTTGGTGGAAAGTATTTTTAACAACAGAACTGGTTGCCCTGTTATCCTCAGAAAAAAAAGCTGAGAAGCTGCAAGTGCCTGGAGCCCTCTGAATTTGAATCCTCACACCTGGTGAACTCTGACAGCAGAGAGGGAATTACAATCAGGAATCTCATGCTTACAGACTTAATGAGGTGCTCCCAGGCAACAGGCCTGACACATTCCTTGATCCTGATCAGCCTCATTAGTTTGTACATGACCAAAGTCAGACAGAGCCAAGAAAATACACAAATGCTACCAAAAAGGAGGAAAACACTGTTGTGTTTTGAATGAGGCTGTTAGCCTGGCCACTTTTAGCTCTTAGTTCATTGTAAACAAATACTTAACCTCAGTATATTTGTAGTAAGGAAGTTTTTGCTGCTCTGATCTTATCCAACAGGCCTGCACACCATGAACCACAAAAAATTGTTTCCTAAGCACTACTTTTACAAGTTTTGAAGCATTTCACGCTTCAACCCAAATCAGCCTCCTCTGTACTTCAGGCCAAAGTTCACTTTTGGAAATGGAAAATACTTTTACCCCCCATGAAGCTCTGATACTCTGCCAACAGTTTTAAAAGAGGGGGACAAGCGTCATTTTTCTTTTCCCACCCTCTTCCATAAATGAGCCCAAACTCTGTTCATGATTTTGGCTGTCATGGATGCCAGGATAAATCATGTGCATCCTTGTGTATTTTTTACTGCTTTTCAGACAGCTCAGAGACCTGGGTTATTAAAACACAACTCATGAGGCACAGGTGACAAACGTGAGTGTGAATCAAGCACCTCCAGTCATCAAGTGTATCTGAAAAACTGAAGTGCAGCAGGATTTCACTCCCATTTGCTAGATAAAAAGAGCATTTCTGCATGGTGGAGTGAATCACAGCCAAAAGTGAGGGAGGATTTCTTTATTTGCTGGATCTTCCTCAGCACAGAAATGCAACAAACAGCTGCCCTCTCACTGCCTTCCCAGCAGGGGTGGCCCTGAGGAGATGCCTGGAGTACCTGGGCATCGCTGCTCGGGGGGCCCTGTGGTGCCACATCTGACCCACTTCTGAACCAGCTCCAGACTGAAACCCTCCCTTTTGCCAAATAGCCTCAGCTTTTGCACTACACAGCAAACTCAAAAATCTGCCTGGAGAAGAAAAAGAGGAAGCAGAAGAAGATGAAAAAGAAAATTATGCTTATTGCTCAGAAAGTGAAGGGTTGTTTTTCAGTCCTCAGAGGAGATGTGGACCTGTGGGTGAGGGGTGCACTTCCTCCAGTGCTGAGGGATGCCAGATTAGATGCAGATTTAGGTTTTTCCGCTATTATTCATGAAGAGCTCTCTCTTGTTGAGGATCAAAGAGGATACAATACCAAAAGGAGAGAGAGAGGTGTGAGGCGGTGTAGCACGAGTGAGAAAAGGCAGCTTCTCACTTCACCGCAGCAGGCAGAAGTGTTAAAAAACAGAAAAGGATAGCAAGGAGCTATCCCCTTGTGGG
Organism: Parus major; assembly: GCF_001522545.3. NCBI lineage: Eukaryota > Metazoa > Chordata > Aves > Passeriformes > Paridae > Parus > Parus major. The sequence continues at coordinate 9,393,130 of NC_031788.1, forward strand.
CTCCGTGGGGAATCAAGGCTCCCTCCTCACCCACCTGTGGATAACAGATCATTGGGGTGCAGAGACTGTAAACAAACACAGTCCAACAAGATAATTGTGGGGATTTAATGTCCCCTGTGTTTTTCTTTCCCTTTTCTCAGTAAGCATTTCCCAGCTGGAAGCTGGGTTGAATGTGGTGGCTCACCAATGGCACGGGCAAGGAATGCTGCATGGGATGCATTCCTTGTCAAAAACAGCTGGGAAAATGTCATGGAGGCTCCCAATGCCTCCTCTAGGGATTTCTCTTGTTGGAAATGTGGTCTGGGCCGAAGCACTTCAAATACCAAATGCTCCATCCCTGGAAGTCCAAGGCCAACTGGACAGGGCTTGGAGCACCCTGGCCTAGTGGGAGGTGTCCCTGCCCATGGCAAGGGCTTGGGACCAGGTGAACTTTAAGGTCCCTGCAAACCCAAACCCTTCTAAAAACACCAGAACATCAAAAGCTTTCTGCTTACAAATTCTCCCCATCTAATGTTTGAAACCACGATGGGCACGCTTTGTTAGCTATTTTGGGTACTATTTTTGAATAGCTTTTGCTTTATCCTCTGTAAGGTTAATTTACCAGATTCTTTGGTCTTTTCCTCAGCTTATTTAATCAAGACATCCTCTATTCTGCAGTACAGCTCAATTCCTGAGTGCAGGATCTTTTATTTAGGCTCTGTCTCAACCAAAGCTCCACAGAAAAAGGGAAGTAATGAAACAATAAAAGCAAGGCTTAAATTGCTGTCGACTAAATCATTAAAACACTGGCTTGGTTTTGCTTTTCCAGAGCGAGCAGGTCTGCTCGTTAACTCTGCACACCAACAAGCAAAGACAAAAGGAGAGGGTGTTTTGGATGAAAGTGTTTCCCAATTTCCCCCTGTTACTCTTCAAATGATATTTCTTTAGGCACCTCCAGCCGGTTGCACAGCGAGGGAGGGCGATACTCACGCAGGACCCTGACGCCGTGTTTCAGGGCTTGCACTCTGCTGGGCTCCATGGACATGCTGAGCATGGTCTGCTGCCCACCAATGGTGCACACCTGGTTCTCCTGGGCCGCCTGCCTGAACATCACCAGCAGCTGGTTGGCGATGATGGTGTTGAGCACGGAAATGACCACCATGGGGAACACGAAGGAGATGAAGGTGTTGACCTGCAGGGGAGAGATGGGGCACCATCAGGGATAGGATCAGAGGAGCAGGAGGTTGGGTTTTATTGCTCAAAGCAACGGAGGAACAGCCTGCAGTGGAAATCTGTCCCTCCTCTTACTCAGCTGGTTTTGAAGGTTTATTGTACAGAGGGAGAAATCAAACACTGCTGACGCAGGTTCATTCATGTTGGTCAACACCCAAAAAGGCAAAATTATTCCTCTCTAATTACATTCTTTTCCCTTTTTCAGTGCAGTTCATTGCCAGAAATGTCTCGAATGAAACATGCCATTGATCTTTTCCTCTCACAACCAGCAGGATGCTGCTTAGCTTTCATCATGCATAGCGTGACTTCTAAATAACAGTGTGTTATTGTCTTTTTCTTGCATTACAAACACTCCTTGGGATCCTTTTAACTATCTTTTTTTGTCTTCTGTCATTTCCTTGTAGATTTAATGACAGTGTTTTGTTACCTCATAACTAAATTAAATAAACCTTGTGCCTTCAAGGATTGAAATTGATCAGAATAAACAAGTGGAAATCATAATGTTTTTACTACAAATTATTTGATTACTACAGTTTTGATAAAATTAAATGGAGGATCAAATTAACCAGTGATTGAATCAAGTAGAAGTCACAGTTCATGTCAAATGCAGGAAAGCTTTTGGGCTGTTTAGAAACCTCAGTGGAACAAAAAGAAGCAAAAAAAAAAAAAGCAAAAGCAGCCAGGGAAACAGAGACACGTGCAGGGTTTGCCTGCACATCTGCAAGGCTGCCATGGTGGGATGGGGAGCTGCTCTGCTGAGCCCAAGAGCTCGTCCTCTCTGCTGGATGGCACAGGAGGAGACTCAGCACATCACTCAGGTGAGTGTGCAACAAATCAAAAGCCCTTCCAGTTTTTAGAATTTCAAAACAATGACAAGAATTAAACGGTGCTGCAAATCGCTGTGAAAGCAATTGTATTAGAAGTGATAAAATGACAAAAAGATGAAACTACAAAACTCAAGAGGGAATTTGCTCAGTGGGAGGGCTCCAAGGCAGGCTGGCTTCTTCCCCAGACAGTGATTTATCTTTCACCTCTGTGATGTACGACACAGAACAACCCTGCTCTCCAAGCCAAGGCCAGGTCCCCCTGCAGATTGCAAAACCCCAGCTAGAGGCAGGTGCTCCATGTGCTGGGATGGAGATATCCCCTCTCCACCCACCCACCCCTGCTGGACCATCATCACAGTGGACAGGGCTCTCTGTGCACAGTGTCTGGTGCAGATTTGTGGGCTCTGGAGGGATTCAGAAATGCTGGAGGAGAATGGCAATCACCCAACCACACCCCCACGATGCTGCAGTAAAAGAAACAAGCAGCACATAAGCACAAGGGAGCAGACACACACCAGAGGCACTTCACTTTCTCTGCCATAAATCTGAAGCACAAGGTCCTCTTTTGGTGAGGGCAGGCACTGTCCAGGTTTTGTCTGGACGGATCAAGTCTCTGTACAGCTTTGTGCTCCGGAGCTCAAGGCGTTAAGCGAAAGTACCAGCTGGGTTTTGTCTCTCACCCACACAGTGAGAACATCCTCTCCTGTTTATGCTGGTAACAACAACAGAGCTCCTCTGTGCCCTGGGTGAGTTCCTAGAGACACCCCACCACCAGCAATGCCTAATGGCCTCCTTTGTTAAGTGTAAAGCAGTTTTCTATGCTTCTAAAAGATCTCACAGCCTCCTGTACATAAAGAAGAGTTATCCTTTGGAGTTGTCTCCACAGGCTAAGACAGATCATTAAGCAGTAAAAACCAACTATTTAACCTTTGCAATGCAGCCAGGCTGAGCTGGCGCACACAGGGGTGAAATGATTGCTCAGATTTACCAGGTCAGACCAAGAAATGAACCCTGTAGCTCCTCACTCCAATTTCTGCGGCTCTAGCTGCAGAATGCCCTTCTTCCTCCCCACTGTTGAACAATGTCTGCACATCAGCAAAATGCAGCACTTAAATCTGGAAATGTTTCACTCTGTCACCTGAGATTCAGGATTTATGGGTTTTCATTCTAAAATTTTGCCCCAGATGTAAATAAGATTTGTCTGATATAATTTTGCAGAACTCTAGGAGTCTTTTCCAAGCTTTCTTCAAAGCCTTGATTCATTCCATAATTGCATTGTGAAGTCTCTTAAAGAGCTTAAGAAATTGGCTGGAATAACATTGACTTTCCCTTTTAGGAATTGTTATGGTAAAAGTGGGAATATTGCGTACTTTTTATCAAAGGCTATATTTAAAGATTTTTTTTTTTCCCTGCCTTGATTTGTAGCAAAAATCTCATATAGTAAAATAAAATAAAATAAAAAAAAATCAATATTTTTCCCAGTAGCAGAATGTTTTAATTTGTTGAAAGAATTATGAATTATTTGCAAACATAAGGTCCTGAAGTACATAAGGGCTAGAAAAGTCAATTTTCATAAGCAAACACTTTCTATTCCCTGTTTTTCTGTCTAGCTGCTTGCTGGGAGCCCAGCACACTGTGCACATCAGTGCAGCAACACTTCATTTTCAGGTGACTTTGCACGCTGCTGGAGCTGCTGCCTGCAACAACTTCAAAGTCAATGGAAGATTTCCCACTTGCTCAAAAGAAGCTGGTCTGGGATCCCAGGACTACACATTCAAAAGTTCAGGAGCAGGAAGACTTGTAGAGGTGTTTAATGGGATTTCTTTTTACAGTGTCTCCTAACATCAGTAGGCTAAAGTGGCTACAGCTGTCCATGAACACCCATGGGAGCCTTTGGAGATTTTAGAAGAACTTTACAGACTACTCTGGCTCCAGGAAGGAGGGTTTAGAGAGGGTGCAGGCTCATTTTTGACCTGAGAGTCTCAGATTTATGTTTGCTCACCATGGAAAGCACAGTCTGTGTGATGCTGGAGTTAATCCTGTGTTCAGGGCTGTTTGGGTGCACAAACACAGGGCTCCAGCCTCATCTCTGCTCTCACCAAGTGTGGTTTATTCTGATTCTTCAAAGCTGATGTGTTTGCACCAAAGTGAGCCCAGCACCACAATGGGCAGAACGAGCTCAGTGCAGAAGCACAAAGCTGTGCATGGGAAGGATTAGCCCTGGCTGCTCTCTAGGCTAAAAAACCCACACAAACACACCACAAACCCCGTGACTGTGTGCTAAATCCTCATTTAAAATAAAACAAAACAAAACAAAAAACCACCAAACAAAACAAAATCCAATATTGCAATGTTTGCCAGTGGCAGGACAGAATGAAACACTAACCCAGTTCCACGCTGCTGTCACTGCAATCCTAAATGCTGCTCAAGCACCAGGCTGGCAGCATCTGTGGGATGGGATTAATCCTCAGGACCAAATTGTGTTTTGTCTTGTCCAGAACAGCAACCTTCCCTTCCAGCACTGCCTGAGCAGTGACAGCCAGAGACACAAATCCCTCTCTGGCTGTGCTCAGCAGGACAATGACAACACAGATGTCACCTGAGGGTGAGCTCCCAGCAGAAACCTCTGCTGAGACCCTGAACCTCCACAAGCACATCTGAGGTTTCTGATCGCTTGATGGATGCCAGGAGGTGGCAGAGACACCTCTGTGACTCACCCAGCTCTCAGAGGTACAACACCTCCAGTGTCCCCAGGGTGGTGACAATGACCTTCCCAGCTCCAGCTTGGCCTGCAGGCCTTGGGGTCCTGCCCTGCCCCAGCACTGAGCCCTCCTGGCTCTCCAGTGATAATGTTCATCCCATTTCTCTTGGCTATCTACTGCCAGAGGTGGTTTTAATATGAGATAGGAATCATTGCAATTATGCAGAGTTTTGCAGGACACAGGAGATGGAGCAAAGCTGAGGGCAAGGCCTCATAAACTCATGAAAGATAAATGGAAATTTGTGGGAATTGAATCAAACTTCTAGAAGGGAAGATGATGCAGCTATCAGCCTCACAGCTTTACAAAAATCAGACTTTGTGTGAGACAGAGAATTCAGCCTTGTGAGTTTGTTTCTTCCTTCCAAACAAGAGTGTGGGGGAGACATGGGGGAAGGGACAGCAAAACCAAGGGACACAAAAGCAGAACCCAATTCTCAGGTTTGTGACTCTTCCTAAATCTTTTGCATGGAAAACTGCTCCCCTGGCTCTGCTGAGCTTCCTGCTGACGTGATTCACTTTTGCCAAGCCGTCCCTCAAATTATTTGACTGTGTGGTTTCCCTGGGTTACCACTAAGAGCAGCCATCAGCTCCCTCACAGCTGTGATGGAGAAGATGAGCACAGAACTCCACACAGGAACTCCCCACAGGGCTTCAACAGAGTCCTGTAAATCAGAGTTTGCAAAGATTTATTCTTTTGTCCTCCAAGGTGACTGCTGGAGGAACACAGATTCGAAGGTCACTTTGGAAAAAGATGGGGTTTGGATCCCTGCTAAAAGCCAAGCCTTTTTTTTTTGTTAGATATATCTGAAGGCAAGGAGGGTAAAATTTATGAGTGTTACACTTGTTTATGGGTCTTCTTTGCTCCCAGCAAAACTTCATCACCTGAGCCACCTGCAGCTGACTGTTCCCACAATCAGCACATGATTTTGGAGAGGCACAGAAAAAATGAGTGAGGTCTTAGAGAACTTAAGTGCTTAAAAATAAAAATGTTAGGCTAAAGGCTCTTCTGGAGACACAGCAGCAAATTCAACACTGTAAATAATTATGATAAAAACAGCCAAGAATCAGAACTACTCACAAAATTTTAATTGAAAGAGTTTTGAAAAGAAAATAGAAAATGTTCCAATACTGAGAGCATAAAAGACTTTTGAACACGGGTCTTGGGTTTTCCCTCCTGCCTTTTTTCCAGATAAGTAAATAAAATCCCCCAAAGCCAGTGGAGCATGAAATGCTGGTCACAGCAGCAGCACAGCGTGGTGCATCCCACGAAGCAGCTGGGATGCTCTGCCAGCAAGGAGCAAGGCCCCTGGAGTGGACATGGGGGCCAGCAGAGATTAAGGGATAATTTTAACCCTGGGTTATGACAGGGATTTTGTGTCAGAGATTAGAGATGTTCCCTTGTAGCCTGATAAATGAGGTGACAGCAGAGACAGATCCGTGGTCTGTCAGCACAGCCTCTCCAGCCAGCAGTGAGCTGGGATGCCCAGAGAGAGTTTTCTCCCTTTCTTTCCAGGGCTGTGGGAAGGACAGTTAAAATGGAGAGAATGTGGATGATGAGGAGCTGGTAAAACCTCATCTGTCCCCACTAAGCTTCTGTCATAGCTCGTTTCCCTGTGCACACCTGGGGAATGCTGCAGCCTTCCTGTTTTCTGCTGGGGAGGATTCTCAGTGCAGACCCCTGGGGATGTACTGGGGAAATGGGTGAGAAGCCCCAAAGGGGCTGAAAACTCACTCAGGAGGAGATGTGTCCTTGCTGGCTTCCTGGAAGTGATGAAGGAGAGGACTGAGGATACAGCACATTGTTTGATTTGTTGTTTTGAGCAAATCTATTAAACCACAGAGCTACATTTTAACAATCTACCACATTCTGGTTCACCTCATTTCCAATGGAAATGGAAAGTAAATTATCCTCCCCCTGACTGTGGAGGCAGTATTGTTAGCATATGTCAATCAGGGAAGCACATTCTGCTACAACAACATTTGGCTGCCAAAAAATCTTATTTGACTAAATGTACTTTACAAAATTACTGGTTATCTCACTCAGTAGCCAGAATTAGCATTTTTTTAACCAGCCAGTGGATAATTTCAGCCCTTAATAAGCACAGTACTACATTCCAGGATACAGCAATCTGTGCAAGACAAAGCAGGGAAGGGGAAGGTACATCGTGTTGGGATGCCAAAGGGAGCATTTGGTAGTGGCACTCGTGTTTGATGTTCACAGGATATGTCTGATGAAAAACACATCCACAGGTTTTTTTCCCTCCCACAGTAAATAATTTATCACCTAATTAACCCCACCTTTACATAGCTCTCCAGCTTTCCATGCCAAGTATCTCACGATTATCAGGTAAATGCCATTCCTTAGCTACAGCAGGGCAGGAGGGGTTAGTGTTTGTGAGTGATAGAAGAAAATAACCCCTGCTTTTGGAGCCAGCAACTGGTACAGGAAAAAAATGGAAGTTGGACAGCCCAGTAATGGAATTTATCTCTTCTGGAATTTTTTGAGGGGACCGGTACTGCAAGGTATTGACATTGATCCTTACCTTGGATAAAGGCATCCTGGTATAGGAGCACAAACCCTGGGTAAATAGGAATATTTGGCCAAGTGCCAAAGCCTGTGTGTGTATCTGGAGCTCTACCAGCGTATTTGAGCAGGAGCTCGACCTTTACACGCTGCCAGTTTTAGCTCAGGCAGGTTTCCCTGTCACGCTTCATTTCGGGCGGCTGCTCCCTCCAGCAGCCTTGACAGCATGGCAGGGGTGACACAGCTGTCACCTCGGACAGAGGCTGGCTGCTGACGTGGGTGGCTGGCACTCTGTGCCCTGTGCAGACGCTTTTGGAGGGTACACGAGGGCACGGTGGAATCCTGCATCCCTGCAGGGTCACCCACTGAGCTCAGCCCTGTGAAATAACCCTTCTCTTTCCTCCCAGAGAGGGACAGGATGCAAATATCTGTGTAGATCCAGGATATAATATCCCATCATTAGCTTCATGAATAACCAAAGACAAGATATCAAAACCCAGCTATTATTTTCCTCTTTGAAACACCCTGAGAATTGGCCACAAAAGCCTCTGCTTGTTATGTCCCAGTATACCCTGTTCCTCTTCTAGCCAGCCAGAGGTGAGTACACATTCCATACACATTATCAAAGGTAACAGAGCGTGGCTGTGTGAATTGTTCTGATCTCATCCCAAAGATCTCCCCTGTTCACCCCCTGGAGCTGCAGGAGCTCAGAGAGACTGAGGAGCACCTTCCCTCTGCCTCGGGGGACCTTTTCACAAGCACTGAATATCAAGCCCAGACATTTCAAAGAAAGGTTACGATGATGTAAAATGTTGCTCCCAGTCACAGGTATCGATGTCAAAATGTGTGATCAGCTCTGAGTTACAGAGGCAAAGCCTGAAGCCAGGACACAGGACACGAGGGTCAATGGCAGTCACAAGCAGCTAAACCTCAGGAGCTGGGGCAGGGATGAGAGTGTGAGCCTGATCTAAACACAGACATGAGCATGATATCCAGAGTTTTTCATCCAGGGGAGAAAAAAATCCCAAAGCCCGGAACACAGGCTCATCCTGTCCAATCCATTGCTCAAACTCAGCAGGATTTGTTGACCTCAGCTGGCATCACCCACAGTAGCTGGAATTGGCCAAATCTCTATTTCAGACCTCTGCAGGAGCCCCACCTTCATCTCTGCCTTGGATGTGGTCTGGGAACAGGGGACTGCAGGTACTGAGGGGAAAGAAAGAGAACAGATAAGTCTGAAGATAAATTATCAGATGGAACTGATGGATGTTCTCAAGTCACTAGGCTGGTTCCTGTCCCCATGCTGCTGCTGCCCTGCAGCCATTAGTGTCACTGAGGCTGGAGCTCAATTAATTGCACGGCAAGGACATGTGAGCATCTGTTCCTGACACATCCACTTTACTCATTGAGGGAAAACCCCTTCAAAGACAACTCAGAGGATAATGCAAAAGACTTGTTCTCGAGCTCTGGCTGCTCGATGCTGTGGAGGAGTTTCAGGTTTTGTATTGGTAGATATTTATATCAGAAGAAAATCTGTGTTACTACAAGGCTTGGGGTGTCAGTGTGCACTGACTGCAGTCTGTGCTGCACTTGGAGATCTACAAGGTGCAAGAGCCTAGAGCCTGGTGCACTGCAGGAGGACGTGGCCATGCACAGGGCAGTGATCCTCTCCTCTCTCTGTGCTGGCTGGATGCCTCCAGAGCTGTCTCCAGCTGGATAACACCAGCCATGAACTCTTCCAAAGGGCTTTATTTAGCTCTAGCATTGAGATCAGAAAGAGGATCTGCTTAAACTCTGTTTTCATTAGCATTTTGTGTCTGCTCCACAATAGTGATGTTTTCCTGGCTTCTCTCTGTAGATCTGTGGCCATCACAGAGAATAACCAGGCAGTGTGGATTAAGGTTTTAAGAATAACCAACGTGTACCATTTTCAAGCCTGTGTGTGGTCCCACACTGATGAACTATAACAGGAATGCAGAGCAGCTAATGATGTTGAGAGGTTGAGTTAGTCACATACTCTGCAGGAGTTAATCAGATACAGAACAGATGGAAATAAATTGCGTACTGACAAAAACTATCCATCATATCTATGGCAAAAACATTCCCATTCATAAACTTCCCTCCTTGGAGAAAACATTTGTACATAAAAAAATAACATCTGATGCAGAACAACTTAAATGGGTCTCTTGCTCACGATGGGTTGGGAAAGATGTCAGAGCACTGAGTAATGGTGGCACTCCTGAGCAGGACTGGATACCTGAAGGATCATTTAACATCATTTCTCTGCATGGTTACAATGCTGTGACCTGAACTATTTTCAGATTTTATTTATTCATTTGATATATATACATATATATAATATAGATATTGCTTATAAAATTCAATAATAGATGCTATTTATATATTTATATGTATTTATAACTATTTATTCATTTGTTTGTTTGATTGTTTATTTATTTATTGTAAGTAACAACAAAAGATGTGATTCATCCATGAGTGTTTCATGTAAATCTTATTATTCCTAATTGTGCACAAGGGTAATACCTAAATATTGAACTCCCTGGGGACCTCAGAGCTTTTCATTACCTCCCTAAATGGCAGAGAACCTACTCCATTATAACTGTTCTTAAGAGAAAAACTCCTCCTTTCCTGGTCTTTTCCCACCAAACTCAAACTTCAGTGACTCTGCTGATTCCACCTTCCAAAGAAAAAGAAAAACTGTGAAATTCAGGAAATCCTGGAAATAATGGACTGGAGAGTAGACAAATTGGAAGGTTCTAAGGTTTATCACTGTGCACTGGAAATGCACATGGATACTCAGCTTTTAATAAAACTGAAGGAAAAATGTTTATTTAGAAAAATGGAACAGTAATCAAAAAACCCAACGCCAAAGTAAAAAAAAAAAGCCAAAAAACAAATAACCCAAGTTCTGTCTAGGACTGAGCTTGATGAAGATGATGAATTTGGTGCCTAGTACATCTCACTCCAGTTAATTTAGGGCCTCCTGCTGCTGATTTAAGAGGGATATGTGGAATTTTAAAAGGAAGGGTTTTGGCATAGGACAGCTGCTGCCTTCCTGTGCCTGGTAAGGGAGGACAGAAGAAGTGACAGAGCAGCAGTGATCATCCTCCATCACATCATCATTAACCCAAAAGCATCAAATCCTCCCCACTTCCTCCTTCAGGAAATCACAGAACCACAGATTACTCTGAGCTGGAAAGGACCCACAAGGATCATCGAGTCCAGCTCCTTCCTTCTTTGTTTCCTGTGGCTGCTACATTGAGCTACAAGGTAAATTAATTCAATTTACCCAATTTTGCTTGCAAACAGGAATAAAGTCAATTCATATGCTGTCAGTTTGCTGGCCTCAGCCTTGCTCCTCAGATCCATTGCACTATTTAGAGCAATATTTTTGGTTGAACAAAAACTCAGTGAATAATGCTCATGCTTTTCCCTTTGAACACACAGGACTTTGGTATTATTTCCCCCTCACCCTCCCCAGCAGCTATGTTCTGCTGAAGGGGAAATAATACTTCAACTTCAAATGACAGATTGGAAATACGCTTTAAATAATTTACCAGTGCAATTGGATTTCAGTTCTCACTGTCTGCTGGTATTTTGGTTCCTGCTTGTTTTCGCCAAGGGGATATTGCCCATTGCCTTTCACAAGATATTTGGGTTTCTCCAGCTCTGCTGCTTGTCAGCCTCTAAATAATTTAATAAATGTTCATACAGTGCCTAATGCTCCTGACGACTGAGTAATCCTAATCCAGATTTTGCAGTTATTTTCTGGCTATCTTCTTTTGGTTCTTCTTTCCTACTGGGTTGCACAAGCTGTGGGGGCTCACATGGTGGATATTCATCCAAAGAAAGTGTCTCCATGGTGCTTCCTGTGGAGCAGACTGATGCTCTCTGTTGAGCATGGCTGATGTTGTCCCTGTCAAACCCTGGGAAATCAGCCTCTTTCCTGTGTTCTTGGCCACAACCACAAGTGCTCAGCACATCTGACTCTCCTGTGTGGCTTTTGCAGCCTGGGATGCTGCAGGAGGGGCAGCCACCACAGCACAGGCTGTACATATGCCTGAGGACACTATCACCACTAAATAACTCACAGCAGTTGGTTTTGTGAGCCAACATCCAGCCCCTTGCTTCTCTAACCTGTGCCTGTTATTCCAATCTTTGGTTCATGTTTGGGATGGCTGTTGTCATGAATGAGACTTATGCTTGGATATTTACTCACAGGCAACATCAAGAAAAATATTCAAACCCTGGTGACAGTCAGTTATCCCCCAACTTTCCTTGTTCTGGCAATACTGAGTCATTTCATCCCTCATAATCAAAATGGATGGGTTTTGCCCACATGAGTATGAAGTCACTTGCAGCGACTGTTTCAGGATTCTAACTAAACACTCTGCTTTAGGGGAACAAAGCCAAAACCCCGAGCATGGGAGCAAAACAAGCAAAGATTTCTGACTGTGAGGAGCAGCAAACAGTTGAATCAAGTGGTGCTTTCTTTCTTCCCACTCTCTCTTGGTAGGTGGATCATGACAGAGAAGAGTGTGGGTCTGCTTGGCTCACGTGGTGCCTGCCAGACTCCAGTTTTACACTTGGAATGTGCAGGGGTGTGCAGCAGTCAGGTGCTGGGCTCCCCTCTGCCACCCTGTCCCAGCCACGTCCCTCTCTGGGGACAGGGGCTGGCTGGGCAAAGCTGCTGTGGCCCCTCTGTCCTGCCCTTTGTGGGGAAAACACGAGGATGCAATCAGCAGCTGGCTGACAGGAGAGCAGAAACTCATTAGAGCACAGGGTAATTAATAAATGAGCTCCATTCCCCAGGATGATGCTGAAGATTTAAGATAAAGGCTTTGTTCTAAACCAGCCAAGGACTACAGCATTCAGCCTGATGCATGAGGCACACACTGCAGGAGGATCCAAAGGAAAGTTAATTTAAACAAAAACCCAAAGAAATGGAAAGAACAAATCATTCTATTGAGAAACACATTAGACCCAATTCAGAAGAATTCAAAGGAAGGTTAGGTTAAACAAAAACCCAAACAGATGGGAAAAAAACCCACAACATTCTCCTACTGAAAAAAAATACATCAGACCCAATTCTGGTTTTACATTTCTGCCAGATGAGGTGGAGGTACAGGAAAGTAAGAGATGCTATACTGTCTCAGAGGCAAGTAATGTCAAGACAAAAAAAAAATGTATCTGTTGAATTACACTTCAGGATCAATTTTTCTGAAGCTTTTTGTAATATTTCATATATGCTGAAAAGTCTCATTAATACAGCTGGTAAAATAACAGCTTGTCTGCTTAAAGTAATTAGTAGTTGACAATTGGGTTGAATTTTAAATCCATGAGGAGCTTTGGTTAGCGCTAATAAATGTTGATTAAGGTAGCAATTAAAATCTAACAATCTCTCTGGGGGCCTGAACTTTAAAGCTGAAGTTTGGAACATACCTCAATTTACAAAGAAAATGCTACAGTTCCTCCCCAAGCTTCTTTATTAAGCTGTGGATTTTTATTTCCTTTGGTTGTTTTTTTTCCCCCTTTTTTTTTGGTTTTGTTTTTGGATTTTTGGTTGGTTTTTTTTTCTTCTCCTTTTTTATTTTTTCCCAGTTTACACAAATTAATTGCAGCCTAAAGCAGCGCTCCACAGCTTGGGCAGCCACCAGCACCTCCCCGGGTTGACACAAAGGCTTTGGGACAGTGGTGCCACTTAGCAGAGCGAGGTTTGAGCTTTCAGGAAATGCTGTAGGACCCTCTTGACGTCCCTATTTCCATGGCAGTCCTCCCCAGGAGGCAGTACCTGCCTGTCCCTCTCCTCATCAGGCTCTGAAGTGGGCTGGAGAGGTCTCCAGCTCTCCCTCAAGAAGTTCTGCCTCTCAAGCCTGACTCTCACTGAGAAGGGAGGTCAAGCAGCGCTGGCTGCGCTCATCTCTCCTGATTCCCTCCCCTGCTGCTCCCCAGAGCATCCCACAATCAGGGTGATTGGATCAGCCACCAGGGAAAAGCATTGACTAGGCAGAGTCTTGAGGAAGGCTGAAATTATCTCTTTTTGTTGCACTTGAGCGGTGTGACCAAGGCAAATCATGAAGCGTGTTTTGTTTATAGACTTTTACTGATTTCTCATCAAGGCACTATTCATGGAGGTCTCAGGTTCTTTGTGATATAACTTAACCTGATATAATTTCAGTCACTTCCCTGCATTTTTTCTATTTTGGAAGCCAGAAAGCACATTTGTATTTCATGGAGCACCTCCTTTATTCTGGCCAAATCCTTTTGGGTTTTTTCACTCTTGCTGTGGGCAAGACATAAACTGAACACAAAAACAGATTTGTCTTTATCACACATTAGCTCCACATCACCCATTAATTACATTGCATCCCCCAGTTTTTAAGATGAATGCCAGTGGGGGAAAAAAATAGGAATACAATGTGAAATGGGAACAGCTTGGTCCTCTGGTGTTCCCAGGAGTGTGTCAGTTCATCTGCTCTGGTCATGCCACTTAAATCAACAGACTCCTCATTATATTGTTTTCCAGGTCTGTTCCTGCTGACTTTGGGAGCTGCTGGAATGAGCTCCCTTTCCTGCAGGGTACATGCCATGGCTGTACCACAAAAAAAAAGAGAAAAAAAAAAAAGGAATAAACAGACCAGCAGAAAGTTTGTGGAGATTGTGGTCAAATGCAGGGAGGCCAGAAGGAAACTGTGTCCCTTTGACTTCCCAGGGCTCCTGCTGAATTTGGTGGCTGCTGCTTGGTCCTGCTCCTGGCCCCAGCATCCTCAGGAGATGAAGCAGCCTCCATCCTGAACAGCCTCTCATTCTAGGAAGGAGCTTTAATGATCAGCATAATTTTTAGATGTTTTCTTAGCCCAGCCTATGTGATCTGAGTGTGGCTGTTGGTTTCTCCACAGAACTGCGTGTTCCCGAGTACATTTCCTGGCTCCTTTCATTGTTAAGGATATTTACAGAAGAAGAAAGCTGGGAAACTGAGGATGTGAAGAGCTGGAGGAGGAAAAGGAATAAATCCAGAGGGTGGAAAAAAAGCCCATTCACTGTCAGTCAATGTGTCTATCACTTTTTTTTTTCCCTTTTTTTTCTCCTGTGTTGTGAGGATGAAATACAAATGGCTCAGATAAATGTGGAAAGGGATGCAAATAAGAGCTTCATAGCCAGAGACATTCAGAGCTCTTTTTTTTCAAAGGAGGCTTAAGAACTGGATGAAATTGTGCATTTCCATTTGAGTGAGCAATTTCCATGCCTGAAGCTTTGGGACAGGTTGTTCCCTCTACAAGATGGACACGAGGGTTGAACCAGCTGGGAACTGGAGCCACAGACGGGCACAAAGGTGAGCAACGGTTTGGGTATCTTGGAACTGCAATTTTGGGGTTTTCAGGGGAAACAGCTGCCCTGAGAGGGTCCCCAGTGGACACAAGTCATCCTGGACATCTCCACCCACAGCCTCCACATGGATCCACCGGTGCTGCAATGGGCACTCAGGGCTGCTGCAGAGACATCACCTGGGGTCTGGAAACATTATTGCGTGGAAAGCCATGAGCTCCTGAGGAGAGACCACCGTGATTATTCATGCACAGGCTTTCAGACTACTTGAAAGGGCCTATTTAATATTTTTACAGTAATACTATGCACTCTGCTGCTCTTACAGTAGAATTACAGGTGTCATCCTGAGGAGGTGTTATGTGGGGGGCAGGATTTTGGAGAAAAGCCATTTTGCCAGGGAGATGAGACAAACAAGGGGCTGCAGAGAGATCTGGCACCTCCAAGGAGCTCAGAGGACCTCCTTTTTTCAGGCTGCTGCTCTGCCCCCTCACAGAGCCATGAAGA
Source organism: Parus major (assembly GCF_001522545.3). Classification (NCBI taxonomy): domain Eukaryota; kingdom Metazoa; phylum Chordata; class Aves; order Passeriformes; family Paridae; genus Parus; species Parus major. The sequence continues at coordinate 9,408,305 of NC_031788.1, forward strand.
TAAATCAGCAGGAAAATACTCAAATAGTGGGGACAGTGTGGAAGGACACACAGGACCAGGTGACATGCAGAGGTAAAAATCTAACACAGGTAGGGAGGAAAGGAGACACGAGCCACCTCTCCCAGGTGACAATGTCTCTGTTGGCCAATTAAAAGCCACTGCATTGAACAGGTCAAGTCCTAATGAGCTGTGGGTCCAAAGCCTGACTGGGCAGCTGGAAGGACCCGTAACCCCAAATCCACATGGTCTTTCAGAAAATGAACCCAAGGCAAAACAGATCGAGAAGGTCACGGCTCTCTCCTGCAAACCACAGCACAGGCAAGCCCTGAATGCTTTTCCATTTCTCAAAATTGATTTTCTTTTTCCCAAATTAAAGTACAAAATGAACATGTGAGACCAAATGCTATAGGATCAGACTGCAAATGAGGCTAATAGGCCAAATGTCAGATTTGTTTCTGCTGAGGAGTCATTACTGAGTACAGACTTTATGTAACCTGCTTTGCTCTAAAGCATAATCCAGCCAGCTAATGACTGGCATGAGAAAGATGTTTTGCCTCTGGAATGGCTCCTTTGCTGTTATAAATTTCTCTGTACCTTACCCCAAAGGGTGGGGGTACCCACCTGGCCGTGCCCAGCATTTGAGATTGGCTAAAAATCTGATGGATAAGGGAATCCTGAGGTGCTGGGCTAAATAATTCCTTGGACTCTGTATGGAGCAAAGGCATAAACTGCTATTCCTCAAATCAAGATTCTGATTGTGGCTTTAGAAGAATCTCTATCCAGTTCCCCCTGGCAGCTCACACTCCTGCAGCACAGTTCACAGGAGGGCTGTTTTTCAGCTTTACCTTTCTCAAAACCACACAGCTCCATGGAGGAATGGCTGAAAATGTTGACCTGGAGCGGTATCAATTTCCAGTCTCCTGACTTGTGCAATGCAGGAATCAGGAGCCAAATCTCTGCAGGCACCCAGTAACTCCTGGTGCTGCTCAAGGCTCTGGGTGTTGGTCACATCCCCCTCTGCTCACAGAGATGTTGCAGCTGCTGTTGCTGGCACTTACTTACACTGGCCTCTGCTATGCATTAACCAAAATAATTCCCTTTTTGAAGCACAAAAATTTCATTGCAAAAAATTGCTGCTTTTATCCCTAAGGCAGGCTGCCCAGACACAAGACTCTCTCAGGTAGGAACTATTCCTGTCCAAACAGTTGTGGAGGCAGATTCCTCACAGAAGAGGAAGTGATTTGGCAAGATGAAGTAATCACAGTGTTGTGAATGCAGCCAGGATTTCCCTGTTAATTACCACACTGTTAATTAAGGGACCATTTATTTATTAAAATTAATTCTCATCTTTCAAAAATATATTACTTAAAAAGGGGATGTACAGAAGTGTTTATCACTGATACCCTAAGATGCTAATTTCCAAATGTTATGGCTTGTAATCAAGTTTAATTTTCTGACTTATTCTCCAAAGGAGAGACTTTACACCAGTTTTGACATTTAAATTACCTTTGATTTGCAAGTCCAATACCACCATAAATATTCATAGCCAAGAATCGAGTATTTAGTCTTTAATTTTTTTATATATTTTTAATTCACCACTAAAATCCAGCTCCAGAGCAAGCTGAAGGAATGAAATGAAGCACATCTTATCCAAAGCACTGGGAGCACCTGGCTCTGCCACCTAACAGTGAACCAACACATCACGCTCCCGTTTGATGCCGCCGAACAAAATTTGACAGCGAAATCATCCTTTGATCCTTTTCCTTCCATCTCCTCGCAAAAAAAGCTGCTGTGAGGTGGGGGCTGCTGCCCAGCACTGCCTTGTTCTGGCATGTGCCACATCCAGCCCCAGGGACAAGGCAAGGGCAGCAAGGCAGGGGCAGCTGCTGGCACGGTTGGTGCCACGTGCGGGGCTGGCACGGCTGTGCCCGGCCTCTGCTCCGGGCAGCCAGAGCATTTTGGCTTTCACTGCCACACAAACACAGCAGCTCTGCTCACCCTGAGCCCAGCTTGGCACGGGGAGATGCCTGCTGAAAGAATGCCTGGGGCTGTGGGGAAAGAGCCTTTTTGGTGCTGGCTGGCTGGGACCCTGTCAGCTCGCTGACCCTTCCCTGCCCTGAGCTGCCAGCCCTAAGCACGCTGGCCACGGCTATCCCAGGTGAAGGCAGCAGGCTCCAGGCCATGGGGGGATCCCTGTCCCCTCTGGCAGTGACAGCAGGGTGTCCTCTTGCTGCTCTTCTGCAGCCCCCATGTCCATGGAGGCCTTGGCACAGCTGCAGTGACCAAGGAGGAAGCTGTGCTGGGGAGATGTGCCAAACTCCCCTTCCCTGAGCAGAAACCCAGCTGAGAAGCAGAAGAGCCGAGATGCTCCTGCCCTTGCTGGTGTGGGTCTCTCTGGTGGCCGATTTCTGTCTCAAAATGTCCTAAAGATGCTCCATTTTTCCTCCAGGATGTTGTGAGAACGTGGGTCAGTGTGGGATGGGAAGAAGGACACGATGGGCTCAGATGTTGAGCAGCGGGCTCAGAGCCTCAGTGGCACAGAGCAAGCAAACACCTGCACACATCAGTTACAATAAAGGGCAAATTGTCTTCATAATGAAACATTCTCCTCTTTTCAGTGACTGATGACTTCTTCAATTTTTTTTATTTTTTTTTATATCAGGTACACTTCAAATGTAATTAGTTCCTGCAGTCTTTTTTCTTCTTTCAACAATAAGGCAGGGACAGAGAAGCAGCATTATCACTATCCATTTCTTAAAATAATTTCTATTTGCAAAAGGCTAATAAAAAATCAAGATACACTGTGACCCTTTCTACCCTTAAACCAAGGAATTTATTTTAAACATAAACATCTACTTCAGAGATGAGGCACTGCCACTGCTTTAACTAACACAGGATGGAATATGCCACTGCTTTTATGGCATGTTAGATACCCCCAGCTCACCCCTGCCCCAGGGACAATAAATATGTACCTCAAATGTACCTCTGCTGCTGCCAGGAGTGTCCTTGGCTTCTTGTGTGGGCATCTTTGCACCACAGTTACACTGAGAGATTGATTTTCTGATACAGAACTGAGGTGTCTGCTCCTACCTGAGATCAAAGAAGGACCTGCCTTCCCAGGAACTCACCCAGGTCCTTACTTTGTCTGCTTGCTTTTCATTTCAGTTCATTATTTTAATAAAAGGTATTTTCTCTGCCCTACAAAATAATAGTTTGCAATGGATGACAGGCTCACTTCTGATATTGTTTCCTCTTCCATTTGAAAAGGAATTGCTTGCAGTAAAGCCCCATTCAGTTGGGATCTGAGTGTAGCCTTAGAAACTCCAAGCTTTAAAAATGTAAGATGGACCAGAGAAGATCAGGGATGCCAATTTCAGGTCTGTTTCTTCCAAAAAAAAAGCCTGGAAAATGTAATTATTTGGTGGGACAATGTTCCCTCTGGTCAGTTCCTAGGACTAATTTTAATCCAGGACAACAAAACCCATCCAAATTCACTTTCCATGAGAAGGATGAGCATCAAAACTGGTGAATTTAAGTGATTCAGCTCTGAATTGTTTGCAGAGACTCCACGTTGGTTAGAGAAGACTCGTAAGAAACCCTGGGCTTTATTCTCCCAAATAACTCATAGCAATGTAGAAGAGATGATCCTGTGTCACTCTGGTAGAAAAAAAAAAGACATGACAATGGCCTGAAACTTCTTGATTTTTGATTCAGTAAAATCCAAGAGTCTTTTAAGTGACAAGTTCTCATAAATAATTCCATCTAATGGAAGATACTTCGGTAATTGCGGCATTTTAATTTCAGCCCTTTAAGTGCACAGAATTCTCATTAGCACTCAGCATTCAGGTACTGCAATGAATTTTCATGGAGAGAGAATAGCATACACAGCACTGAAATGGTGGAAGTGTGATGAATTTATGCATCATTTTATGGACAAAGATATTAAGTGATTCATTAAGCAAAACCATCCATTCCCTTCTGGGCACAAGAAAGTTTTTATAATTCCTGCTTTTCAGGTAAATAGACAGAGGCAGAGAGTTACTAGGTCTGGCCTAAACCTCTTCTTCCCAAGCATTTCCACAGTGACTTTCTCTGTTTTCTAGCAAGGTTTATTTATAAATGAAGCCTTCCAGTCACTCTGGAGAACCTGACTTTCCATGCCTCAGTCTAACTCCCGTGCAATATTGCCTTGAGTAAAGGTAATAAAAACATCCACAGGGGACCTGAAATGCCAGGCTGGCAGACTGAGTGCATGAATATTATAAATGAATGAAGCAAAATTTGGATTTCAGGAGAAAAACTTGCCTTTACACCAGTGCAGAGAGAACTGGGCCTTGTCATGGTTGTTTAAAGGAATTTGCAGTACCTTGGAGAAGTGACTCCTCTGTTGGTGTGTGCTGCCAACTCGGAAACCGAGTCATGGAAATTAAAACATCCATGTTCTCAATCATTCCACTGGCACTGGAAGTGCTGAAGGAGGAGGAGGGATATAAATAAGAGTGTGCAAGGACAAAAGTGCTGGTTTCACACTGAACTCTGAGCTCTCTTGTGTAGCAATGACTCACAAAGTCTCGGGCAAGCGGCGCTCAGCAAAGGCGGCACCATGGGCAGGGAAAGAAGAATCACTGCACATTTTCCTTCCAGTTGTCTCCTGTCTTTTAACTGGTTTCAAAACTAGATGTTAGTAAGGAGAGAAATGCTGCTTCCTTCATGTTTTATGCAGTTAAATGATGGAAAAGGTGAAGCACTGCAGGTAAATCTGATGGGAATCACAGACTCACAGAAGGGTTTGGGTTGGAAGGGACCTTAAAACTCATCTCATTCCAGCCCCTGTGGAATTCCCCATTCATTCCTCACTCATCCCACTCCATTCCCCATGGGAACACCTTCCACTAGATCAGGCTGCTCCAAGGTCTGCCCAATCTGGTCATGAACACTTCCAGGACTGGAGCACTCACAGCTTTTCTGGGCACACTGTGCCAGGGCCTCACCATGTGAATCATTCCCCCCATTTAGGCTGTATTGAGTTTCCAGCTCAGAAAGGCATCACTGGATTTCGTTTAAGATAGAAATTAAACATTCCCAAAACTCAGCTCCCTGCTGAGCTGCTGTTTACAATCAACAGGTGAGTGATGGAGACAAGGACAGTGATCAAAGCCAGGGTTCAGCCAGCACAGAGGAATTGCTGAGCATCACTCCATCACTGTTGCAGATGTTTTCCTGTGGGGATGGTTAACACACACTGCTGCTTCTTGTTCCTGTACTTACAGCTCTCACCCATTTTACCTTCTATTTCCTGGCACTGCTTAACTTGGAAAAAAATGCTACAGTGACAGGTCTATGGCAACTTTGACCACTTTTTGAGGTTCACAGCTTAGACAAGAGGGCTGAGAAGTGCAGGTCCCTCCTCACAGCCCAAACCCCTGGGCACCCACCTACACTCAGGTCTCTGCAGCTGCACTCATTACAAGCAGACAGAGCTGTTGCCTCTGCAAAAATCCCTTTTCTAAGTATAAAGCCATTTTTGCATGAAAAAATGGTTGTTTGTATGAATACATGCATGGATCAGCTTTAATTCTAAAGGTAGAGTTCAAACCTAATTCGAGTGTGTCAAAGCTTCACAGGTGAGGACCTCTCTGTTGCTGCACAGGGATTCAGCTATTCTGCTTTGCTGCACAGCCTTTGGTAAAGCAGAAATCATAAGGATGAAAAAAAGGGGCTGGTCTGATCTTTAATGACACAGCCAGTCTCACAACCAAAATAAAAAGCACAAACCAAACATAAAGGGGGAGAGGCACCAGCCACTTGAGTGCTATTTGGATTAATATGTTTAGAACAAATTAGAGACCTTATTAAAGACTCTTCCCCCAGGACCTCTCTGGTCTATACCTGACACATGCAAGGAAAAACATTTGATCTTTAGCAGTGAAGGAGCAAAAGCAAAATAAATTAAAAAAAAAAAAAAAAAAGGCACACTGAAGATAGATATTTCAAACACAATTAATCAAGAGAAAATGCCAAGAAGATTGTGCCTAACTTCTAGGGGCCAACTTAAGTATCAGTTTACTTATTTATTACACATTAATTAAAATGCTTAAAAGAAGTGGAACCTGGCTCAGGGAGTGATAAAACCAAATCAGATGTGCTTTGACTCATCACAGTGGCACAGTGAAAGCTGTACAAAAATATTACCAGGAAGATCTGTTTGGAGAATTTAAGATCATTTTGCATTTAAGGAGTTTTGACACGCTGTTGTAAGGCAATGAAAAGTACAGGGACTGAGGAGATGTGAGAACACAAGTTATAAAAACAACTGAAAAAAGTTTTTGTCCTGTAAGAGGTTTCTAATAGCTGAAGTAGTTCTAATTGCTTTGACTAAAGGCAATTAGAAAAAACTAATTAAATGAAAAAGTGAAAGCAAATCTTGTGGCCCTAGAAATCTCCTGTACCTGTGTTATGAGCTTTGAATATCTGCTAAAACTTAGACTTGCTCCAACAGCTTTTGCAGTGGTTTTTTTTTGGACCACTCCTGCAGAATAAAGCCTCTAAGCTGAGGATAAAACCCTGTGCTTGTACTTGTGGAGATCCCTGGCTCAAGCTCCAGCAGCTCCACCAGTCACCCCACGAAGGCTGAGGTTCAGGACACAGCCCTTGCTTAGGAATACAGCAATTATAGACAAATAATCTCCTTAAGAGAGTGGTGAATTTGATGCAAAATGAATTTTTGGAAGGAAATCAAAAGCTACTTGTCATAATTCAATATACAGTACAGACAAAAAAGGGGGAAATGTTGAACTATTTCAGTGTTTTCAAATAAACACTTGTTTTCTCCCTGGAAACACTAACACATTTCTTTTCAAAATATTAAATAAGAAAATATGCTGAACTTCTGCTTTATTTCAGAATTGTCCTAAGCTGAAGAAGGAAAGAAGAAAAAGACAAGTTATATGCCCAAAATGAAGCAAAATGATCCACCTCAGCTCAAACTAGAAGCTTAATTTGCACACAAAGTGCTGCAGGTCAACCCCGAATTAATTGCTTAGCTTAACTCATCCCTGATAAATTTCTTAATTCATTCTTCTTGGCTTGACCCAAGCTCCTTTTTCTCCTTTGAAAACAAATTATTTCAGTATGAAACCAGAAATCCCATCACTGGAAAGGGAGGAGGAAGGAGAAAGTCCAGCCCACGAGCACTGGGAGCAGCGTGCCCTTGGGATCACCCACCTGCTCTGATCTCATCTGGAGCCTGCTGACCCAACCGATGGCAGGAGCTCATCTGGGCTCCCACCACGGCACAGAAGGTCAAGATTTCTCCCAAAGCTTTTGTGAGGCTCAGCATTTGGGTGCAGAGGTTGTGACAGCAAGGCAAGTTTGCTTTCAAGCGTGACCTACAAGTGCCTTCGGAGTATTTTGCCTCTCCCGCCCCCATCCAGAAAAAAAAATGCACAGAAATGAAGAAAGTTAATCTGGACTGAAACAAAGGAGGAGGAAACAGCCTGTCCTTTCATTTTGATGGATCTTTCTCTGCAGGGAGCATTGAATATCTTCATTTTCCAGGTATCATTTGGTCTTAGATTAGTCATTCTTGACACGGGCATTTTCCAGCTAATAGATTAAGCTTCTCCTACTGGGCACAAAGTATTTGGATGTTGTCTTGTAAAGTAAGTCATTTCCTCCCCCTCCTTTTGGCCAGAGCAGTGATTACTGCTTGCTGGTTTAGACAGTGAAGGAGTGGGTTATTTTAGAAAGAATGAAAAAATAAAATAAAATCTGGGAACATTTCCATTTCCCTCAAAGCTTGCTTAACTTGTTTTAAGGTTTTATTAAAGGCACAGAATGGTTGACAATAAAATTATTTCTCTGAGCTGGGAGAGGTAAAGCAGATTGTTACACACAGGGAGAGGGGAGCTGACTGCTCTCATAAATAAGTCAATGTGTTACTCCTGCAAGACTGGAAGTGGAATGACAGCTCCTCCAGATGCTGATGCTCTACTTCTCTGTGACCCTCAGTAAACCGAAGTTTGCTAAAAATACCCTCCAAAAGCACACGTGCTCCAGGGCTGCAGGAACCCTCAGAGCAGGGGAGGTTTTAAATGGCCAGATTCCAGCTGAATCCCCCTCCATGCCCAGCTGGGATGGGTATCACACACCTCTGCTCCCAGCTCGTGTGCCCAGACCTCCAGCCAGCATCATCCCCATGGCTGAGGGGCTTTGTGGCCAAGGATCAGGGAGGGCTGGTGGAGCCTGAGCTGCTGAGCCTCCCCAGGGTGCTGGAGATGGATGGTGCCTGCTGCATCCTGGCTGTTTTGGGAGCAAATCATGGCTCTGAGGTGCTGCTGAGCCACTCCACGTTTTAATGGAGACTATTTCGAGTTATGTTTCCAACAGGGATGTTTCCACACATGCCCAGCCTTGCTCTCCTCCCTGCCCTCTCTTGGCACAGTGAGGAGGCAGGTGATAAGGCACAGCACAAATTAAAGGCAAGAGGAGATGGAAGCCCATTAAATTCCAAAGCAGAGCTTTGTTTTTGGGATGAACATTCCTTCACTCCTCAAAATGCAATTCATGCAGGCAGTGCCTACCCAAGCAGTGGGCAAGGGCATGTCACCTTCCCCTCCTGACACCCAGCAGAGGAAATAAATCAGTGCCATCAAACCCCAGCTTCTTCCTCCCCTTCTTTTGCAATTTGATGTCTGAGATGCATAAGGAAGAGGAAAGCACAAATATGACAGGGTGATTAGTGTTAATCTTTACTCACACAGAGAATAAGTTACCAATCAGCCCCTCCATCCTTATCTCCTTATTTAAAATGCAAACTAACATGAATGAAACAATAACATTTTAATTAGATGGAAATAGAAAGCTACAGGAGAATGCCATTGTTGCAGCAGTCTGAGGTTCCTGAGCTGCATGTAATGACTTTGGTGGATCACACACTAAAGGGAGAGTTACACAGCACAGTTTCCACAACACTTTTTGCACCACTCCATCTCTTCTCACTTTCAGTGATGAAAGCCAGGGACAGCTAGGGTGGGAAATCATTTTCCTTCCAGTGCAGCAAGGACAGCCTTCTGGGAAGCAGACCCAGCCCACACTCCAATCCTGCCTGTTTTGTTTTAAAAAGAAAAGAAGAAAAAAACCCCAGAGCTCCAAACCAAAAGATGCCCAGAAAACATCAAAAAATGGAGAACATGTAAACCATGATGGAAAGTAGAACAAAAGAAAGGGAGGACTGGAAGTAAAATAACACATGAAAGTTTTCACAAGTATAAGGATGCACTCTGACAAGAAAGGCTGTCACAGACCAGTTCTGATGCCAGCTTGCACTCTGCTGTGGTCCAGGGACCAGCCTGGTTCCCCCAGACTCAGCACAGCTTCAAGCCCAAATTTTGGAGAGGCACAGCCCAGACCACACGGTGCATCGAGGCTTTCGAGGCGGGGCTGCTGCCAACACAAAATGTGTCACTGTGAATCATCCACACACCAGTTTCAGGCTAAAAAATTGTTCCCTGAATCATGGTGAAAAGCACAAATGTTCTGCTCTGAAACAGAAAATTCACTGACTCCTTCCTGAGCCAAAAATAGGGGAAAGGGTTATGTAAGTCATTTACTTTGAAAAATAAGCATTTCAAAGTTATCTAAACAGCACTAATAACAGGGAAATCTCTGTTTATTTAGTAAGTCCATTTTTTGCTGGGTTTGGTGCTGGTGCTTCAGGCAAGTTTGTCTCATTCACCTTAAAACAATTTAAACACAAAATTTTACCCACCATGTGTGAGAGGCTGGCAGGGCAGCAACTCCACATCTAAATTACCACCTTAACCACGTGCTCCTAAAAACATCCCAGGCTTTGGTGCACACCACGTTGTGAGCAGAAGGAGAAGCTGGAAGTATTTTGTGAGTAATTCTTGGAACAAGCTGCTTTCTTAGGGGGGACCAGTCCCCATTTTATCACTGGTTTACCCCATTTCCAGCACAATCAGCTTGGATGGAGGCAGATTTCTGACAAGTTGCAGCTAGAATTACAAAGGAAAAAGCCATGATTATTTTCAGCTGAAATTCTTGTCTCCCTGGATAAGTACTCTACTTCCCTGAGCAGTCTTTGCAAATAATTCTTTGTGACCAGACACAAAAGCCCTGTTTTCTATGAGATCATTTATCTCCAGCAAAGCTACAATGGAATATCAAATGAAGGCATCAAAACTCTGTCAAAACAACCACTGCCACATCCTGGAAAGTAATTATTCAAGGCTTCTGTCTTGATGTTTGCTGGTAATAATTTTCATCAAGTTCATTCCCAGAAAGGGCTGGGGGATTTTATTCCCACCAGCCTCTTGGGATGCCATCCACAGCAGGGTCCAAGGCCAGGCTGGACGGGGTTTGGAGCAACTTGGTCTAGTGGAAGTTGTCCCTATCCACAGCAGGAGCTTGGAATGAGATGGTCTTTATGTCCCTGCCAGCTAAAACCATGCTGTGATTCTATGATTCACCACTGGTGAAGAGGCCTTTGACAGCCAAACCCATTCCTGGGTGATTCCCAGGCTTTGGGATCACCCAGCTCCGAGGAGCTCAACACCTCAACAGCAGCCCCCTGTTTGGGACTGGTGTCTGGTTGGAAGTGAAGGCAGCCAGGCAGGAAGGCTCCTTCTCCACCTGAGTGGTTTCCCTGCTGCTGAGATGCTGCCCTGAGAGGCCCCAGCCCCAGGCTGGGTCCTGGCAGGAGAGCAGCACTGCTCCTGAGGATGCTGGAGCTGGTCACTCGATGTGATGGCTCCATGGAGCATGGGCAGGTTTTCCAAGTGTGCTCGGAAATTTGTGAAATTTGTAGGACAGAAAGAGAGGGAAATCTGCTAACTATTAAGGTTTTCATAGAATCACCACTGCTTAGCCACTCAGTATGGAAATTTTTCCTGACATCCAAGCTGGCACTCCCCTGGTGCAATTCGAGGCTGTTTCACCTCATTCTATCATTCAGTGCCTGGGAGCAGAGGCTGACCCTCAAAAGTGTGAGGAACTGAGGTGTGGACCAGCCTCCCAAAGAGGAAGGAAGCCCAATGGTGGAATGGAATTAATGCCCAGAAGATTTTCAGCTGCTCTTCCATCTTGTCTCAACAGAACCCACAGGTCACAAGTCAGGATAATCTCTCCAGCCCGATCAATACATGTGGCCTTTTAAGCAAGCTCCTCTCTGCTGGCTTAGGAAAGGTGTTACTGCAAATCCACATGGAAAATCAGGCACTGCACCCTGGCAGACACAGCCCCAGCTAAAGGCACCTGGCACAGCCATGCTGCTGCAGCCCTGGGAAACTGGGGGAAAAAAAAAAAGAAAAAAAGAAGTCTTTCAAATCACCTGAAATAACTCCTCCTCCTGAAAAATCACCTGGAATGTTTTAGGGTTTTTTTCTCGAATTTGAGAGCACAGCTCTGATTTAGAGCACCAAGGGAAAGCATTGCCTGTCTCTTGTGAATTGAGGAGGGAGGAAGTCAGTCTGCTTGCAGGCGTGTGGCTGCTGTGCACAGCTCCAGCTGCAGTTGTAGAGCTCCAGTCAATAGTTGCTTTACAGAAAAAACAGTTTTGTTTTGCAGGCACAAAGACCTCTTCTATCCCTACCCAGCAGGAGGTTTATAAAACTGTCATTTCTTGCCCTGTTCCTGCCCTTGCCTCTTTGCTTCTACTTCTTATAGGCTGCCAGTGGTTTTTTATTGCTTTGGGTGTTTTCTTTTAATTGAAACTGAGTAAATTGCATTTTCCCCTAAATAGTTGACGAGTTTAACAAATTTTTTCATTATTTCATGGGAGGAAAAAGCAGCAACCTTTGGAGCAGAAAAGAGAAATGTTATTTGAACTTGGTTTATGCAAGAGCACAGAGACATAACCCCACAATGAGCAGGGTAGCTCCTGAGGGCCCTTAAAAACAACTTTTGCCTGGGCAATATTTAAGAGATGAAGTTTAGCACAGCACTACATGATATGAGAAAACCTCTGGGGTATGAGCAGCGATTTTTCCTTTCCCAAACACACTCTTTTTAAAGTAATGAAGACAGCAGCAAGCTTTATTTCTGGCTGCTCACTGTATCTGTGACTTTCTCGCAGCAACTCCATTGATAACAGGGGCAAGAGGGAAGATAAAAGCAATCATGGAAGGGAAAGCCCTTCTGCCTCATCTCCCTCTGATAAAGCCATTCCCTGCAGATCAATCTCTACCCCTTGTGCAGGAACTCGGGCTTGGCAGGGAGGGATGGCTGGGAGACTCATTTGTTGGGAAGAGACAGAACTGCAAAGCAGAAATGCAGCTGGCATCTCATTCTCAAAAATAAATGGCCCCTGCCATATTTCATCTTGCTTCTCTTTTCCTGCAGGACCCCTATCATTAATATCACTGGTGAGCAAGATTCCTGTTCTTTCGTATAAAAATTCAGAGCAGCTCCCTCAGTCTCAGCTCTGTCCTAAAGCCCCTTCCCTGTTTTTAACCTGAAACATTCCTCTCCTTCCAAGCATCTCCTTGAGCTGCCAGCCTGGCCCTGACCCAGTGGGAACACCCCACAGAGGGGGAATTGGAGGAGCAGGCTGGCAAGGGCTGGCACCAAGCTGAACCCTTGTTGGAACAGGACAATATAGGAAGCACCAGTGAGTGGTGGGATCTGAGAGGAGCAGGGAGGGTTTGTGGCAGGGAGCTGAGCTTGGGCAGTGGGTGCTGGCAGCCCCAGCCTCTCTGTTTTGCTGTTATTATTTATCCCCTCTCTGTCCTGGCCCTGGGCAAAGCCCTTTTCTTTGGGTAATTGTGGTTTTGTTCTCACTGGAAGCACTGCCCTGGGACACACTGTTGGTGACACCCCCATACTTTGGCTTGTGATGAACTGAGGGAAAATGTACCCATAATGGAGCTCAGCTGAAAATTCCCTGGGCTTTTTGCTGCTCCCAAGCTGAGTATTCAGCAGTGACACAAGGTCTAATAGGCTTCTGCTGTTTCCTTCAACTCAGAAAAATGGCTATTGCAGCTGCTAGTGCTCTGTCTTCAAACAAACTCCCTTTCTTGCTAGATACTAGAGAATAAATGGTATTTCCTTGGCTCCAGGATGCTCTTAGAAAACAGCTATCACATCAGGCAGTGTTTCTGGCCCTGCTGCCACTGCAGTGACCTCTCTCCAGTTAAAGCTGGTTGTTCCCTTCTCATCCTCCAACGCTGCCCTCAAGCAACAGCTGCCCTTGGGAGTCTCCCCACTGCTTGACTCCCTCTTGGAGAAAGGAGGGGAGAGGTTTCCCTTCCCCTTTGCCACAAGAGACAAGCTCTCAGCAAGAGGCAAGTGCATCAGTGACAGAGCCAGTGTCTGCACGATGGCACAGGGAACAAGTGGTGTCACTCTGCAGGGGCAACAAACAGCTCTGGCCACATTTTAGTGTGATGTTAGTCACGTTTCTCCTCCATGAGAGGTGAACAGAGGGAGGAACAGACCCAAAACAGATACAAACCCAGGCAAACCTACTAGAAAATTCCATAGTGAGGTGCTGGGCCCATGGCATTACACCTGATGAATTCACCACATGAAGATCCAAAGGAATAAACCAGCTCCAGATAATCTCAAGGCATGAGAATATGTTCAGCATCATCTTAAACTTGGTGAGATTAATTTACCTGACAGCCTGTTTAAAAGCAAAGTGGGTTATATGATTAAAAGAAATAAACCCTTCCCCAATGCCCTATTGCATGACCAGCAAAAATAGCTTCTCTAGGTCCTCACCTACCTGGATGTCAGCATTTCCCAGGGGTTTTCATTTCCAGCCCCTTTCCTTTTGCTGTGGAATCACAGGCAGGTTCTCAGGCACTGATTTTTGCAAAACAGCAGGCTTAGATATAGATTTCTGGATTCAAATATTGCCAGCAATTGCCTACAAAGCACAGGGCACAAATCCACAGCGTATAAACCAGAGTAATAGAAAAGCCAGGCTGTTAATCTTCATAATGTGCCTCTCAGTGGGGATTTCACTTGAATGTTATTTGCATTAAATATGATACTGAGTGGTGGATATGCAGTTATAAATAAATTAAAGGCCATATTTAAGTCAAACACTGTTCCCCCTGTTGACTGCAGCCCCAAGTGTGAGAGCTGCTAACAGTGGACTGTGCAGCTCTGCTCATCTGCATGATTTGCTGAAGGGAAAAGTGGTGGCAACTTCCATCCTTGGTGCCCTGAGAAACTCTTTTTAGGGGGAAAAAGAACCTGTTTTGTGAGGTTAATGGTGTCAGCCCAAGCTCTGTGAGTGCTGGAAGTATTGTGGACACTTTTGCTTCCCTCTCCCCATCCCCACACTCTGCTTATGGATTTTCTCCACAAAGGCTGGGCAGGCAGGAGGATGTGCTGGAGCCTCCCCTTGGGCTGCTGAGGATGGGAGCAAAGAAAATTCAATTAGACTTTCAAGGGAGGAAAAAAAAGGCTTATCCCAAAGGAGAAGGGAACTTGGTTACTTTTTTGCTGTTTTTCCTCAGTGTTTTCCTCTGCTGCAGCTCCTCTCAGCCTCGTGGAGCCTCAGGTATGACAGGGTTTATTTCCTGGCATGGTTTGATCTCCAGGCTGTGTTCAGAGTGCCAGGCTGGCCATGTGCCCAGCTCCTCTGGACTGCTGCACTCTGAGACACTTACTGAGCAAATTTCTGCCTTTTCTTGTTTCCCTTTCAAGGGATTTTCCATCCTGCATTGGCCAGGAAACACCTGCAAGCTGTGAGGGAGACAAGCCTGAGGCAGAGTTTGCTCCTTAGGTTAGTAGGTGCAGTCTATTAAGTGTGTTTGGGGCATACACAGCTCCCCATCAATGTACCTTGAGGTCAAATAATCTCTTTATTAGTCTAAACTTATCCTTCTTCTGCCTACAGTGCTTTATCAAACCTGACACACTTGGATTTAAGGAACAAGTATGACAGTATTGCAACCCATGACTGACAGCAATAAAAAATGAAACCTGGAAAACTCAAAGGATTGAGTTTCTCTTTTTTTGGAATTAAATGAGTTTATTAAAATGTATAAATTACCCCTGTGGGGATAAAATGTAAGGTCTTTGCAGGAGGAATCAATAATGATGCGAGTAATGAGTTAAACTTTCCCAGCAGCTGTGTGAGCTGCATTTTTATAAGATGGTTTTGAAAAAATCATTGAATAGGAGGGGAAAGTGAGTTAATTTCTTATTGAACATACTCAAATAGTTATGGACTTATTAAACAAATTCTCCAAGGGAACAAGGTGGTACGAAAGTCCTGCCACATATTAAGACCACATTTGCTCAGTTCAGCAGTGCAGACATCCTTTGTTCTTGATTAAGTTAAAATTAATAGGATGTGGCATTGCAATGACTATATTAATTAGCTCTTTGGAGTCCTGATCAAAAGTAGGGGTCTGCTGAGCCAGATGTCATCCTGCATCCAAGTGGCAGATCCTGCATCCAAGAGCTCGTGGCAGATCTGCAGCAGGTGTGGGCTCCCAGGTCTGCCTGGAACTGGTAAGGTGATGAACCCCTTCTTTCAAGGTTAAATGAGGAAGGAAGTGGGGTGGTTGAGGGATGAGATGGCAGCAGGAACACCCATGGATGAGCCCTGTTCCTCCCATGCCTCCCTGATTTAGTGATTCTGAATATGCTTTCTGCTCTGTCCATGAGGTGCTCCCAGCTTTTTCATGAGCATTTTGCATAAAGTAGATGCTTTTTCTCCCCTTTCAAATACTAGGCTTTATGAAAGTTTACATTTTTATCTTGTATTTATTTTTTTTTTCATTTCTACTAGGAAAATCTCATCTCTATGACTCCTGTCTTCAGCTGACAATTGCTCCTGGCCCATGACAACACAAAAGCTTCAAAGAAACCTCACTGAACTTCTCCTCAAAGGAAGAAGTTCAGCTACAAAGACCTTGTCCATCCCATCTTCCTTTCCCTGGGAGAGGAAAAGCCCCCATGGAGCCGTGCCCAGCAGTGCACTGTGCACTGAGAATTACTGAAGTGAAAAAGCCACAGGAGATGAGGAGCAAATCTCACATGCTGGAACCACCTGCAGGTGAGCAGCTCCTCCAGCCCACCAGATGCATCCACTCCAAAGGCCAAGGATGAGAGTCACAGCACAGCCCTGTGCCACAGCATCCTCTGTCCTGGCAGCAGCAGGGGTGATGAAGAGTTTCTGGTAGCCCAGGGAGGGAGGAGGAGGATGGACCTCCACAGACAAGGCAAATGAATAATGGGATACAAATTCGTCTCACTGATATTTTCCTCCCATATGCAGAAAACAAGCGAATGCAGAAAAATGCTGGGAATGAACAGTCAGCTCAGAAATTTGCTCCCCACTCAGGGTTAGTACTCCACCATCACCAGATTTTCTAAACCTCAGGGTTTTTTTTTTCCTGAGTAACTCATCAGCTCAACTGATTTATCATCATTATATGTTTGGGGTTTTTTTAATCCCACACCTAAGAGACTTTGCAATTGGATAGAAGAAATGGTATCCATGGGAAGCAAGACATGGGGGAGATATTACTGGAGCATGATGAGCAAGCTGGGCATTGGAGGCATCTCCAGCTTCACACAGTGAGGGTGGCTTGTCCTGGAGGGCAAAGAACAACCAGACTGATTGGGAATGTAAAAACACAGATTCATCTGTGAGGGAAAGGAGGGGCAGCAGCACTGGGCCTGATGGGGTTGGCATTTAATGTTCTGTGCTTTAAGGCTCAGACTTCCCTCCTGGCCAGCCCAGGACCCCACCACATCCCCCAGCCCCCCCAGGCACCTTTGCCCACTCACTGCCCCTGGGCCTCAGCAAGGGCCAATTTCACAGCAGGGAAAAAGCAATGAGGACACCATGGAAGCCCCTCTGTCACCCACCCAGGCACCCCTGTGTCCCACAGGGGGATGCTGCCCACCCTGCCTGCCTCGGGCAGGACACAGGAGCGTTTCTAAACGTCAGGAAGCAAAAGTGCCATCTGTGAGTCCCCAGCAGATGCTGCACAGAGATGGGAGTGAAAGTCTTTAAGGGAAAGGAGGGGGAAAGCAGGGAGATGACAATTAAATAGCTGTTTTAAATGATCTGAAAGATTAAAGGCAGATGAAGGTTTCTGGATTTTCTTTTTTTTTCTCTGGGAAAAGCAACTATGAGATTACCTTCATCTCTTCTGCCTCTGCAAACTGTTGGTAAGAGGAAAACCTAAGAGCTAAATTGATCGGCCACATTTCCTCATTTTTTTATTATCTCTCCATCTGACATCTTGGGAAGGGGGAAGGAAAAAGAAATCAAGTGAATTAAAACCAATTGGGGGGGAAAAAAGAGAAGAAATTATGTAAGAACTGGCAAAACATAGCAGGCCAAGTGGTTATGTAAAGCAATGAACACAAGAGCTTATTTAAATTAGATCTAGCTGCGAGACAGAGCAGAGTGTAAACGGGCTGGGATTAGGCAGGCTGGGCTGTCGTGCATATGCTGAATTAAAGCCCTGGGTTCCCTCAATAGTCCATGAAGGAAAGGCAGCTTTTTAGGGATGCTCCCACCACAACAGATGGGCATCGCTGCTGGGGCGGGAGGTCCCTCTCCACCACCGTGGGGATGGATCCAGACACATTTACACACCAATATCTTCAATTTCCTGTCTGCCTGAGGGTGTGGCAGCAGCATCACCTGATGGGACACAGTCATGCCACAGAGGTGCCATTTGTGGTGCCATCAGAGGGGTGAGTGGCACCAGGACTTCTCTGGTGCAGCGAGAGATTTAGAGCAGCACTGTGATTAAAAGCCACAGCAGGAGTTTGGCTGTGACTTAAGGAAGAGAAATCAACTTCAATTCCTCTAGTCAATACCAGCATAAACACAGGATTCCTGAAGCATTTAATCCTGGATAGGATTTGCCAGCAGACCTGGAGAGAATTCAGCCACTTGGTTTTATGGCTTGCTATTTTCATTTAATATGGAGAAATGCTTGTCATGTTATTTACTTGGCATCACAGATCTGATGGTGGGCAGGGCCCTGCCTTCCACAGCACCAGAGCAGTGAGCACATGTCACCACCCTGCTGAGGTGCTCCTCACCAGAGGGAAGTGTAGGGGAGTGTTTGCAACATCAAACATGGAATTAATAACTCTGTGAGCCTGTCAGACTAATCGAAATGGAATAGATGGCCTTGGAAGAGTGTGTAGAGAGCATGGTAATGGGTGTTGAGGCTCCTGGCTCTTCCTTTCCATCCCCTTCAAACCTGAGGCTCTTTGGCAGGTCCCTGCAAAGGCATTGCATGAAGAAATATAGGCAGAAATAAAACTGAGGAGCCATTTGGGCTAACAGTTGTTTCATGTGCAGGGTTATTTACTCTACAAATCATCCAAACTGTGAGCAGGCTTCATAAAACACGATGAACGAGGGCTCTGGAGGGATGGGTGAGCTGCAGTGGTGCAGGGTGGGCTGAGGCAGGGCAGACCCACAGGGGAACAGAGATCCCTCAAAAGGGCGAGGAGGTCCCGAGGAGCTCCCCAAGTGCTGCCCTAACAAATGAGCAACTCGGAGCTGCTGGAGCTGTGGCAGTTTCTGGAGGAGCAGGGCCTGCTGCCATGTGTTTTAATAAATGGGATCACACCAGCTGTCTGTGCAAATCAAACATTAGCATGTGTCAGACGCTCTCCCCAGGCACTTGCTCTGACTTGGGGGACATTTTGCAGCAGGGCCATCCACGCACAGGCTGTGCCATGCCACTGGGAAAACATCTCTCCCTGTGAATTTTGGGGTGCCAGGAGCTGCCCACACCCAGCTCTCCTGTGCCCAGTCCAGGCTCAGATGAAATCTTGGGATTTTAGCTTGAGGAGCTGCCAGCTCTGTGTGTGGGGACTGACGGTGCACCAGGGTTGTTGTAGGTATTCCCTTCAGCTTCCCCTCTTTCCCCAGGTTCTGCTGTCAACCTCTCCAAAAAACAGGTATGAAGGTAAGAAAGTAATAAGCAAGAAAATCAATTTGCACTGCATCTGGCCAGTAAAATTCAGAGCTTTTTGAAAATCAGGGCTGAGACTGTGTGATGTTGATGGCACCCAGGGCTGCACAAGATAGATCAGGACGCTCAGTGGGACCCTGTTTTGAGGGTTCCAGAGCCAACCCCACAGGCACAGACTCATAAGTGACCAGGGAAAACCTCTCATCCTGCCCCAGAACTCTCATATCTATTGCTGCCACAATGAGGAGCTTTAAAACCTCCTCCAGCTGAAGTGCCATGAAAACATGAATTTACTTGTATGGCTTTAAGAGGTGTTTAATCTAGGTGGAAAAAGAAGCTAAAACTGGCAACAGTGCTTCTCAGAGGATGTCTGCCAGCTAAAGAGTTTACTAGACCTAAATAATGTGGCTATAATGGACTTACTGCTGGTACCAGATCCCACGTGGATGCCAAAATCCAAACCAGACATCCCTGACTGGCAGAAGCAACGTGAAAACTTGCTAGGGGAGAATATATAATAAACCAGATCCACAGGCTGATTCAAGCAGCTGCGAAAGGACAGTGATGAGCAAAGCTGGAAAACAGCTCTAAGAATTTCATATTAGAGGCCACACAGGGCTTCTGCCTCAATGGTGAGAGGTGAGATGTGCCTGGTGTTCAGATCATGGGGACAAGCAGTGTCACCTGCAGAACGCCTCACTTACTGCTCTTTCTATCTGCTGCCCTGAACAGTTTGTAATTGCTACAAGAATATCAGTAATTAACTCTTACAGTTGTTGTGGAGCTTAAGTGGTGCAAGTTAATATGTGCAAGAACCAAATATCCTGAGTACTGTTTGAATAATTATATTTTTTATTATTATTATAAGGAATCCTTATTGTTCACATTCAGTCTAATTTCACTCAGGAATATTCATTAAAATTTGAATACTCAAAGCAAATACAGAGGAACTTTTTCAAAATCAGAGATGTTAAATTACTACAACTTACAACTAATAGCTACCCTACATCTCAGAATATTCTGTGATTCTGTGAAGTATTTTTTCCAGGAAACTTGTTCCAGTTCAGAGAGAATCATTCTCCTGTAATGATCCCAGCAAAACCATAGCTCACTGGTCTCTGAGGATATAAATGGTTATGATGCCCTGTTTTGGGACAGAACATGAACTTCTTTCAATCAGTCTTCAAATAAAACCACTTGGACAACTAATGGCTTTTTTTTTAAAAAAAAAAGCCAGTTTGCTTTAGACAGTTTGCCAAACAGGAATAGAAGTGAAATATGTTGAGTGATTTATTACAAGTGATTTGCCAGCTCGAGCAAGTGCATCATCGCTCTCCTTAATTTAAAGACAGAAAATGAATGCAAAGAGATGCAGAGATGCTCTAAAGCAGCTTGAACCCGCCACGAAAGACCAGAGCTCCAGATTGCCACCCAGCAAGACCTCTGCACGTCACACTCCACATCAGCACTGCCCTTTCTCTCCCGGATCTTCCATCATTTGTCTTTTTTTAAACCCCTGCACGGCTTACGCCGTGAGAGCGCCGGCTCACACGCTGTGCGATGGTTTCCATTAACGCACTTCAAACCTGACTTGCAGCTGCTTTGCTTATTCACCCCAGAGCCCTCCCCGGTCCAGGGCCCTGCCTCGTGTTGTGTGATGCTTCCTTGTGCTCAAAGGAATGGACTGAAACCATGAAACAACCTTCCTGTCTTGGCAAAGCCACTTTTGCAGCCAGATCCCCCGAGAAGGAACAGACTGACACAGTTTGGGGCTTGGTTCCTCCTTCTCCCCCAACAGCTGCCTCTTTCTTTTAACTTTTAAATTAATCTACTAGTTAATTAAATATATATATGAGGAAAAGCCCACAGGTGAAATTCACTTACACATAATGCATTCATGTCTTCCTACTCCTGACTTGGCTAATGGGATAAGGTATAGCCTGAATAATGGCAAGACTGTAAAGGTACATTGAGAATTGTTTAAAGTGTAATCTCCAAAGATATGGATAGGAAATAATCCTCTGGTTTTAGCCCTACCGTGGTAACAATGAGCATCAGTTTAATCCTAGAAGGAAGATGAGTGGAAATAATGCATTTCAGTCCCATTGTTCTCAAATCAGATGGCTCATGTCTCCTCAGAGAGCAGAGAATTTGGGTTAAGTATGCTGGGCTGCCGCTGACAAAACCTTCCAGGCATCTACAGGAGAAATGCAGTCCCCACCACCTCAGATGAAAGTTAGGAATCATGACAAAACACAGAGGGAATCCAGGACTTCTATCAGTGCTTGATTTTGGTTTACTGGAAGAGTACAGAAGGGAAACTGGGAGGGATATGTCTAAACATTTACTGACTCTGGTCTTAAATCTAAATGCACATGCCCTCACCTGCTTTTAGTGGGAAGGAATAGTTCTGGTCCATTTCCATTTAAGTTCCCTCCCTTCAAGTATGGGAATATCCCAAAGACTTCAGTACACATGCAGCCTTAAATTCCGACTGCCCGCTGATTAACCCCACCTAAAATTCGTGTTCCAAATAAAAAATTGAGCAGCTATCACATGCAAGCCTGGCAGCCAAGGGACCATGGAGATTGGTGTCTTGCTCTCTTTTGTCCCTCCTTCCGTGTCTTTTACATTTTTCAAGCTCAATGCTCCAGTAAACAAACGCCACAACCCGCCGGAGCACGGCGAGTGCCGATGCTGAAATCCCTTCCCCGCATGGGCGTGTTGGGTTCAGCACCGTGCGGAGAGCAGCAAAGCCGCGCTCAACTCAGGAGGGGCTGCTAAAACCAGCTACGGATTTCCCCAAAACAGCAAAAATAGCAGCCTCTGGCTTCCACGGTGCAGGTCCTTTTCAGAAGCCAATGATACACCCTGTATCCAAAACTTTCTGAAATTAGGAGCTGTCACTACACTGAAGAAAAGGGCTCTGGCTCAACACAACGAACGGGGAAAGGGGGTTTTAATGGTTTTGTTCCCCCTGAACTTGCTGGCCGCTTTCCAGCAGAAGGGAAAGAGATGCAGAAAATGAAGAGAAAGGGTGGAGATTTGGGGGTTTCTGGCCACCTTTGTGGAGGACCCGAGAGTCCCCGGCGCGACACGGCGGAGCGGGGCCGGCTGTCCCGGGCTGTGCGGCACCGGGAGCTCCGGACCGGGACAAGGGAAGCTCTGGGCACGGGAAGGAGCTCCGGGGAAGGCTGCAGAGGCCCGGGGCCGGATTAAGCAGGGAGCAGGATTTAGCCCGGTGCAAGGTCTCTGCTCAGCGTGGCGGGGCAGCAGCGGGTGCGGGGAGGGGCGCAGCGAGCGGAGCCGAGACCCCCAGGAATCCCTCCCGAGCTCACCCTGAGCCGGTGCTGGGTCCCGTCAGGGCTGCCCGGGACACCCCCATTCCTGAGCCGAGCCCCGCTCCAACCTCCCCCTCCTGCCCCGCCCGGCTCCGCAAAGTTTGGGCAGCCGGGGGAGGGGGCCTGGGTCCTCACCTGGATGACAGTCTTCAGCGTGGAGGTGTCCACGATGGCGGTGCAGATAAGGGAGTCGGGATCCTGGTCCTTGCCGTAGATCTGCCCCATGGTGAAGATCATGGGGATGGCGAGCAGGAAGGAGGCGATCCAGATGCAGCTGATGAACTTCTTGGTGCGGCTGCGGGACATGATGCTCTTGGCTTTGAAGGGGTGGCAGATGGCCATGTAGCGCTCCACGCTGAGGCTGGCGATGTTGAGTGCCGTGGCATAGGTGCAGGCGTCCCGGAGGAAGTAGTAGCCCTTGCAAACGGCCCCCCCGAAAGCCCAGGGGTGATGGACCCAGATGAAGTTGTAGAGCTCGATGGGCATGCAGAGGAGGAAGATGAGGAGGTCGGAGAAGGCGAGGCTGGCCAGGTGGTAGTGCACGGTGCTCTGCAGGTTCTGCAGCGACTTCTTCCGCACCAGCGTGTACGCCGTGATGGAGTTGCCCACGGTGCCCACCAAGAAAAGAGCCAAGTAGATGACGGTCACCATCACTTTGGAGTAGATGTCGGTGTTGACGTCCAGGTCCTCCTCGTCGGGCACTTTGGGGAGCAGGTCGGAGCGGTTGGACGCGTTGGCATAGCCGGGGTGCGGCTGCAGCGGCACGGCCGGGGCCGTGGCGTTCGGGTGCATCCCCGGCTCCGGGCAGCGCCGCCCGGGCCCGCAGCTGCCCCCGCCGGGGAACTTGGCTCGTTTTAATGCGGCGGGAGGAGCCGGCGGTCCCGGGGCTGCCGCGCGTGTGCGACTGCGAGACGCGCCTTCCGCTCGGAGCCAGCCCGGCTGCCTCCTCCCCGCGGCTCCCACACCCACCCCGATGTGTGCCCCGGCTGC
>NC_031788.1:9432575-9489320 GCF_001522545.3 Parus major
CGCGCTCTCCCCGCCGGTCACCGCAGAGCACCCCCGGCCCCGCCGCCCAGAGGGGTTTTGCAGCCCCAGCTCGGTGCCCCGAGTGCGGCTCTTGAAGGAATGGAGGGAGAAGGTCCCGGGCTGGGCTGCACAGCCATCCCCACTGAGACTCCCCCCACACCTTCCTCATCCCTCGCTCAGTCAGACACAGAGGCACAGCTGGAAGCTGAGGGCTGGTAAGGGGCTGCTTGTGGGTCTGAGCCCCCTCTTTCATCCCCCACAGGGTGAGGAGAGCTCTGACACTCTTGTACATCTGTAAGTACTGCTGATTCCCAAATATCCACTCAGCTCTTGCTGCTGCTAGGATAAATGCCTGTAAATGAAGGGGAGAACTCACCAAAAAATACCTCCCTGTGCCCTGACCTGCTTGTGGCATTCTCAGTGCCATGGCTCAGCTGCTTTGCTTTGGTCCCTACCAGTGACTTTTCCCTTAATATCTTCATATTTGGGGATGTGGGTTCCTCTGTGAGCTTCCCTGTTGCAGGGACAGGGGCTGTGGGGGTGCCGTGGCGAGGCTGAAGGTGACAAATGGATCCTCCACAGAGAAAGGTTCCCCAAGGATGAGTGGTCTGTGATGGAGTTACCCTTTCAGCCACCCTGTAAGACTCTGGTGAGCTGTTTGTCCACTCAGTAGCCTTTGAGATAAAAATCTTTAAAAATGGAGAGGATGGAGGAAAGTCCCACTTAGAGCATCACTGGTTTATCCAAAGACAGCCATATATGTTCCTGTTCCTTAGCAGATGCTGAGTGCCTTGTTTCCAACATCCAGGGGACTTTGTGCTCACCATTTTTCCTAGCTGATGAAAGACACTTAATTCTTCAGTCAATTAAATCATCTCTTGACTACAAACAGCAAACTTTCCCCAGCCATCCACCAAGAGTCAATATTCCCCCCAGCTCTGCTTCTCTTCCATCCATCCATCCATCCATCCATCCATCCATGGAAGAATAACCAAAACCAGATTTATTT
The DNA here is from genome assembly GCF_001522545.3 of Parus major. Taxonomy (NCBI): domain Eukaryota; kingdom Metazoa; phylum Chordata; class Aves; order Passeriformes; family Paridae; genus Parus; species Parus major. Next base: position 9,433,585 of record NC_031788.1, read on the forward strand.
AGTCATGTTATTCATACCAATTTAGAGAGAAATATTTTCCGGCCCTCATCCCACTCTAGAGAATGACTAATAATCTCTTAACACCGATGTTCCTCCCATTTAAGCTCTTCTGTTAGGAAATTTCTATTAGTTGGGAGCAGTTTGTCAGAGTTGCTGTTCTCAGCTGGTCTCCCCCATTGCTCCTGACCCCTGGGCAAGGTCTTGGGATAGATCAAGAGTATTTATCCTGGAAAAGGAAAGTGGAACACGAGGTAAGTTGGTGGTGTGTACTGATGCATGAAGGAGAGTGACAGCAAACCTTCTCCTGCCCACTGTCCCCTGCCCTCAACCCCCAAGCTGGGGGGAGTTCAGAGCCGCATGATTTAAGCACAAACCCACAATTATGGACTAAACCAGCTCTCCCATAGATGCAGCGAGTGAGTTCCTTTGGGATCTTTATCTGTAATAAAGAGTTATTGTCCCTTCTGGTGCTATAACTTCGTTTTGGCCTTGTGAAAAGCAGTTGCTATTCCCACAAACAAGATACCCATCTGCTGGTCTAATTTTGCAGTGTGAATGTGCACGTTTATATCAATAGCTGTCTGCAGAAATGCTTTGGTTTGGGTTTTGCTGCCTCATGTTTCTGCACACAGACGATGCTCAGGCACGGCTGACAACAAGGAGAGAATTACCCCAGTGACTCTTCCTGAGTGCTCCATGTGCTGCCTCCTCCACTTTCCCTCCATGCCAAGTACTGGCAAGGAATATCAAAAAAATATAGTTTAATAATCATTCTAATTGCAAACTGAAATAGCAGGTACCTGGAAATAATGTGGCTGATGATCTATAATCAACACTTTAACAGGCTGGTGCAGTTTGTACCAGCCAAATCTCTCCTTTCCCTAAAAGTTCACAGGGAGCTATGACCCCAAAAGTTGGTGGGGACCACCCCAAAAATGGGCTGAGTGTTCCCATCAGGAAAGGCCTCAGCAGCACGTTTCTATGAGCTAATTAATGTGGTAAATTCTAAGAATTCCTTGTCAGATCTGCCTCAGCCACACATGAAGGATTCTCACTCTCCCGGGCAGACAGCTCTGTTTCTCACAGACAGGGTGTTGAGCACAGAGCTCCTCTCCTGGGATGCAGCCTTGCATTCCCCGCACAGGGATCAACCTCTCCTCCTTTCCAGGAAGTTTTTGCTCAGGCAGGTTCTCCCTTCTGTCCTCAGTTCTCTTCCACAGGGCTGGGCACCTGCGGCTGCTCCAGCCCGAGACCCAGCCCTGGTCTCGGAGCGGGCAGAGGCTGAGCCTGCCAAAGGAAGATATCCAAGATATCCACCCCTTTCCCATCCCACCCCTTTCCTGCCTCTCTGTGTAGCGCCTCTTTTCTTTCCCCGCTGCCAGCTCACGCCCTGGGGGATTTGTGAATTCCCTTTCTACAAAATGAATGACAAAAGCATCTCTTCTCACCTTCACTTCTGCTCCCAGCAAGGTTTGAATCCACGTTCCCTTTCCAGCCGAAGCAGAGGCAGGGATGAACCACTTCCTTCTGGTGCTCCAAAGCCTCCACCATAAATCCCCACTGTTTGTTTCGGAACCAGCCGACCTTTTAGCTAATCTGGGCTCGTTTTAATATATTTTGTGTGTGTGTGTCAGCGGCTTAAAAAAGGAAGAGAATCATGGAAGCCAAGAAACGCCGGATCTCAAATGTTACAGCAAGGCATTTACTTAAAATCTTGCTGGAAAATGTCACCCAAAGACCTCATCTATTTAAACTGCCTGGACTTTCGAGCAGAGGGTCCCACTGTGCCTCAGAGGTGAAGCCTCACTCCCCTTTATGTAGACTCAAGTGTTTTTCATCTTTTCTTTTTCCCGGTGATTCCAGTCAGTAGGAATTTATTCCTGCCTGATTTCATCGGGTGGGATTTTTCTGAAGGGCACGGGAAGCAGCAAAGGGAAAGCTCTGCAAGAGGTTGGTGCTACGAGACAGCATCAACCTTTTTCCCATGGAGCACCCAGCCCCAAACCCCTGCCAGAGCAGGTTCACAAGGCAGGGGATTCTGCACTGATTGAAGCCTTTAAAATCACTTCCCAGTGGGCTCACTGTAGCCAGGCTCCCCCCTAAAAGTCAGGAGTGTCTGAGATAGGTTAGGATAGGTTAGGAAAGTAAAATCCTGGAGTGTACAGGGATTTTTTGGGGGGGGCATGCTGTGCCTGAAAAGGAAGGAAGTGGGGGAGAAAGGGGTGATAGAAAAAGGGACATCGATCAGCATTGTTGGTGGCAATATTGACTGGATCATTACTTACAGGCACTCCTAAACTCAACTTATTGCAAAATAAAGTGTTGGTTTGGCTGAGCAATAAACAATATTTACTGCCTTTGGCTGAACTGATTTCAGAAGAGTATTTTAAATCAAACCAGTTGATACACAGGAAATTTATTGACTCTGGTTTTCATGGCAGATTCACCCGCTGAGGCTCTGCGGTGTGAACAGGTCGGTGTGTGGGTTGGCAAAGTGGACAGACATGCCCAGAGCAGAGCAGTGATCACACACCACAGCATGTGTGTTCTTGCACAGCTTTAAGAAAGAAAAAGGCAGCCCAAAACCCAGAACATGCTGTGGTGTGTGTGGTGCTGTTGGTGAGAAAATCACTCTGAAGAGGGATCAGTGTCTGGGAAGGAAGAACTGGGAAATTAATGTTCTGGCACCTTTTGCTGTATTCTGTGCACTGCATGGTCAAATTCAGTCCTTTACTCAGGCAAAACTCCTTGAAAGATAATGAATAAACTGGCTGACAGCCCCTGTAGTGTTTGTCACAAACATCCAAGACTGATGCATTAACTGGACACACACAGGAGATATCAACTGCTTTAGCTCAGAGATAAAGGGGTTTGGGGTCCCTTGGGCTGGTACTGCAACAAGCCCAAATCTGATTCCTCGTGGCAATAAATGCATTTGGTCTTTATATATGCAGTAGGAGTGCTCACCACGCAGACAGTCGTGCTGCACACAGGGTTTCTTCTTGGAAATTCTGCCGTTTATTCCAGGAACAAATGAAAAAAAATTGACAGAGGAGTCTAAATGGAAAGTTTGCACTGTCTGGGACCCTCCATCACAGCCCCAAGCACGGCACATGCAGATGGGCTGTTCCTCTGTTCCCCAGGGGTTTAATCTGCTTTTGCAGCCCTGGCTCTGCCAGCTGTGCTTCCAACAGCTCCGCGCAGCGGTGCCGGCTCGGAGCACAGCCCTGGCTGCCAGGAATGCTCCAGCTCCAGCCCAGTGCCGTCCCTGCTCCTCACACAGCACACCAGCATCTTTCAGGTAGTTTCAGGACTCAGTTCTCAGATTAACCTCATTTTCTCAGCCCTCCTCCAAATAGTTGATGCCGTTTTCCAAAATTTCGGTGGGCCTGGTAATTGTAAAATGCAAAGGAAAAAGCAGCACAGCAAAAATCCCTGGCAGCCAAACACTCTTTACTGTCTTTTCCCATGTGTTTGAAACACTCCCAGTGATTTAATGCCTTGGATTTCAGGAAACACAAAAAGCACCAGGCATGCTTTGTGCTCTTTCCTGGTGTGAAGCTTTTTTGTTAAATGCTGGAAATGCAAGGGGCTGGAAGAGCTTTTTCCTTGGCTCTATGTCACCAAACAACAGGATGTGTTCAGACACCCTTCACCCCGGTCCCTTGCACCCAGAAAGTCCCTTTCCTTTTCCCAGGAGACCAGCACTGAGGGATGCAGCAGGGTCAGCTCCAGAAGGATTCCAAATAGAAACTTTCCTGGGACACCCTACCCTGTCTTTGAGTCACTCTGTGACGTTTCAAACTCAAAAACTTGTCACGTCTTCCAAAGCACACTGTGACCTCTGCAAATGCCTTTTTTTGGTTCTCTGTAATCTGGCTCGTTCCTGCTATTCTTCCCTTTAAGAGCCCACATCCTCCTATTTTTTCAAGCACTGACACCCTGAGCCTGGGCTGCTCCCAAAGCCATGTTGGCATCCCTGTCCCTGTGTGAGGAGAGGGTGCTGACAGTGCTCTGCAGCCTCTGAGGGTATGGCAAGGTCCCTCCTGATCATCACCAGGAGGAGGAAGAAGAGGCTGCTGAAGCTGCTGAGCTCCATCCCTGCCCTGCCTGGAGAATCCCAGTTTCCATCCTGCTGTTTTCTCACTGATGTCACTGCAGGACCTGGGCTCTGTTGGTGAATGTGAGACTCAGAGGAAGGGTTTATTCACTCTCCTGTGGCCAGGAAACTGTCGGGATCACTCTGTGGGATTGCTTGGGGTCCTTTGTTTCTGAGGCAGGTGCTGTCCCACTGATCTCAGCAGATCTGCAGAGGCACCAGCTCCCAGCCCTGTGCCCACCCTGATGCCTTCCAGCCACATCTCACACCTCAGGCTGTGCTGATTTCCTTCTTCCCCTTGGCCACATTTACCCAGACAGTATCTTAGCTCAAGCATCTCAGACCAGAGATGACAAAACCATTATTAACCCCCTTAGAGTGAGCAGAGAGTCCCTGGAGAGGGATTTTCTTTTCCTTCTTCAATTATGGCTCAGATGTTGTTGCACCCAACCCAAGGGAAAAGGTTCCCATATTCAGGTAAAAGCCCCAAATCCAGAGGCTCTATAATGGAGAGCAGCCCTGGGACTGCTCTCAATTAAACTGTAAGAAAACAACCAAAGGAAGCAGGAGATAAACAAAAAAAATATCTACAAAAACAAAAGGCCAGGGAAGTTAATTCCTTTCATCCTGTGTTAGAGAGAGAGCTCATTCGGTGCCTTTCAGTGATAACTGGGGCTGCATTCAGTGCGTGACATCTTTTTTTCTTTAAGTCACATCAGTGGTGTTTGGGGAACTGCAGGTACTGAAGAAATGTAGGGGTGAAAAAAAAAATGGGCCCGGATTGTGTGAAATAAATCTTTGGTTGATTTAGTGGAAAGATGTTTACTGAGAAGGGGAATTCTCTGGACAATAGCTATCTTTCTAAAGATTCTCATAAATCACAGACAAACTGTCTGGACTCCAAGGGAAAATATTTCCAACTGTTTCACTGTTAAAAAATAAGTTGGGTTTTTTCATCTTGCAATGAAAAACAATGTGTGCTCTTGCAGCATATTTTCATTTTTGTTTCTAGAGACTTCCCTGCTCTGCTTCTTGTCTTGCCTAACCTGTGAATATCATTCCAAAGCCTTGTGCCAAAGCAAAGGGGTGATCCTGTGGTGTCTGTGCTAGAACTGGTAATTAGCTCCTCAGGAAATTGCTGAATTGGAATCATAGAATGGTTTGGGTTGGAAGGGACTTTAAAGATTATTTAAAGTTCCAACCCCTGCCATGTACAAGGACACCTTCCACTCTCCCAGGCTGCTCAGAGCCCCCTCCAGCCTGGCCTTGGACTTCCAGGGAAGCAGCCACAGCTTCTCTGGGCACCCTGTGCCAGGGTCTCAGCACCCTCACAAGAAATACCTTTTTTTTCCTAATGTCTAAGCTCTACAAGCTCTCTGTCAGTCTGAAGCCATTCCCCCTTGTTCGGTCACTCCATGCTCATAGTCTCTCTCCATTTCTCTTGGAGCTCCCTCAGGAACTGGAAGGCCACAATTAGGTCACTCCAGAGCTTTCTCTTTTCCCAAGTTCAGGCTACAGTTTTTCTCTTTTGTTTACAAAGCCCATGTGTACAGATGTTGAAACCAAAACAAGTTCACTTTTAGTGCAGTACATGATTTTACAGCAAAGCAGAAAACGTTGCCCACCCAGCCTTGAACCCAGGCCTGAATGCCTGAGGAAAAACGTCTGGAGAATGATTTGGGTAGAAGGATGCATTCATACAAGAAATTGCTAAACATCAGCAAAGCCACACTGGTGACAAGAATGTGAAATAGGTTAGAAAAATTAGATGGAGTCCTTCTTCCTCAGTAATGATCATCTCATCAGAGAAAGTCTAATTTCACCAGGTGGCAAAGAGAAGTCACAATGACAGAAACTTTCACAAAAGCAGTTGTGAGATGAACTGGCAGGCAGCTGGACAGAGTTCAGTTAACAAAATCATTTCTTTAAATGACTTGATTCTCCAGAATTTGCTCTGATCCTTCAGCAAATTCTGCAGCCAGAGGTCAGCTTGGCTCTGATACTGTGTGAGGTTCAGAGACACTCGAAGCCCTTGTCTTACCTGGAGCTGTGCTGGCAAGATGAGCAGCTTGACCTCAGTGCAAAGAGAAATATTCCTCTGCCAGGGAGGCACAAGGAGAAACAGAGATTTGAAATTCAAGAATTAAAAGGCAAAAGTCAAGCTGAAGTCAGGGTGGCAGGATCTGCCTGGATTTTGTTTTCATAATACTTTTAGAGGGCAGAAATCCCCAGGCAACACTTTCTGTCACCTCTACAGCTTAATTTGCACAGCAAGGCCAATGCTTGGAAATGCTTTTCCAATATTTGCAGCCTATAACAATATGGGGCTTATAAAGAAAAAAATGGAATTTTGACCATAAATACCAGGAGATATTTTTAAAGACTTTTGGGAGTTCTTCAGCTGTTGTCCCCGAAAAATCTTTCCTCAAGGGGTGTTTCATTTGAGTGTCTCCCTGGAGATAGAGAAACACCTGAGACACCTCAGTGGATCATAACTGGGAGAATAACAAATTAATAGCACTGATGAGCCTCTGAAACCAATGGCAAACAAGCTGAGCAAGCAGCAAGTCCTGAATTCATCTTTGTGAGGACTAAGCTTTGGATGCATTAGGAAAATGTGTAATTCTCACCTGCTCATATCTGTACCTTAATGGAGATCTTCACTTCCCAGCAGCCCCTCCAAGGAGCTCAGAAATAAACCTCTGTCCTCTGTGAGACTGTCTGCTTTCCTTGATAAGTATGCAAACACATTTTATTATGAGCCTAATATGCCAGCTAGAAGGAGAAATTGATAGTCTGCCATATAAAGAGATCTGAGATATGCTTGAAAAAGGGCAAACTTGCAAGAAATAAAATCCATCTTGTGTTGCAATATGAGGAGATCACTTTATCTGTTCGCCTTTTATTGGAATAAAAGGGCATGTGTAGGTATTGAATTAGCTGCGTGACATGTCACAGGCTGAGCTCAAAGTATAAAAAGAAAGATTTTGATCAAATGCACACTTGCTTCAAGATGCAAAAGGGATGATGTGAAGAAGCAATTTTGCAAATTTAAGCGAAATTGGTTTAGAGCAGATTTTGACAGCAAATAGAGACAGAAAATGTGACAATCTCACCCTCACCATCCAACCAACCCACAGCAAACCCAACTGCAGGGTCTTGTGGCAGCTGGACCCTTCCTTCCTGCAGCCCATGGTGGGAACTGACCCAGGGCATTCAGCACATCACTCTGCTGAAGCCTCTCAGCTCTTTGGCTGGCTCCAGCCTCAAAGAAAGGGAGAAGAGAGCTGGAGACAGGGAGTCCAAGTGGGCTCTGTTGCTTGAGGAGGGACTCCTGATCCTGTTTGGCTTTTGAACCTAATCACAGAGGATCTGGGAGAAGGTGATGCTCCTAATCCAGGAGAGGTGCAATAGTCTCATGCTCAGCTCCAGACAGGCTGAATTTCTTCAAGTGTTAAAAGTCAAGCAGGTAAGTCGAATCCATTTCTCTATAGATTCTCAGTTTGCCTAATTGCAGACTTCCTCACAAGTGCCATGCTCATGGAGGATTCAGAAGACATGAAGCTATTTTTACTCTTCATTTAACTCTTCTCAGCCATTAGCAACTGAGAAGTTGTGATTAGTGCTGCGAGTTCTCCTGTAAAACAGTTATCCAGTGAATCACTCTTCACTGACAGGGCTCTGCCCACCTTCCCACCAGACTCACCAGGTGATAGCCTACTATTATAACTCCTCCAGGAGACAGTTATTTCATGGAAACAATCCTTTTCTTCCTCTCCTGCCTGGTGGGGAGCCTCCCTGCTCAACTCCATGGCAAACAGCAGCTGCTGCTGGAGGTGACCCTTCCAGCCAGGGAATCCTCACAGATGGGGCTTCAACAGGGAATGATCCTGCTGGCTCCAGGGAGCTGATAAAGATGGAAACAAATAAATGCCACCCCAAGTTCCTGGAGATCCTCCCATGCAGGGTGATGGGAAGACATGGTTCTGGTTTATGAAGTTTTCCCCATGAGAAGAAGTGCTCCTGCTTTAGCCACCTCCAGCTGGATCAGGAGGAGATTCTCCCCAAAATGAGGGCTTCCCTCCAGTGTCTGGTGCTCACAGCCCTCCTGTCCCCCATTCTCTGCTAAAGTCAATGCACAGCAATGCAAAACCAAAGCACAGCAGTCTGCAGGGTCTCTCCTGTGCTGTGTGTCATCAGGAGGAGGAAGCAGGAGCAGATCCAGACCTGCTGCAGCACCTTTTCCCACTGTCCCAGGGGATGGGCTGACCTGGGCTCAGCAGGAACATGTTTATCCAGAACCACTGGTATTGATCCTGGGCAGGTTATGCTGGAGAGGAGCTGCAAGTGACAACAATAATCATCCTCATTCTCATTGCTTTGCTTGATCACACAGACAGAGCCCAAAATGTGACGATAATAACAGGAACCCCCTGTCAGCATCTTTGATTTTCTCTTCATGAAATCACACGTTTTGCTGTTGTTTCTGAAAAAAATATTAGATGAGGATCATTACAAGGCAAATTAGGTTTGAATGTTGCCAGTTTGTGGAGAGAGGATGGAGACACAGCCTTAGTGAGCTCCTTTTCTGCCCAGAATCTGGAATCAGTGGCAGAGCTCCACATCTGAACCCAATCCTGCCTTCCTGACTGCCCAGACCTGCACCAGAAATCAGGAGTTCCTGTTTTTTGCCATGCCCCAGCTGACTGGGAGCTAAATAACAGGCTGGGTTCAGCTATCACCACCAATGTGTTTTCATATTTCCATTAAGATTGGTCTTGATAGTCCTGGAGATCTTTACTGACCTTAATGATTCCATGATTCTATGCCACCATCTAAATCAAAAGGGGTGGAGAAACAACAGAGTCAAAATCCACTCCCTTCCTCCAACTCAGTGCATTTGTGTCTTACTGGCTCAACCTAATTATTACAGCTTGTGTTTATGTGGATCTTTTTGCCAACCTATAAAATAGCAGCAAATCCTCATGCTTGGTTTTGGCACTGAACAAACATCTCAGACAAACCTCCCTTGAAACCCCCTGGTTCCTGCAGCCCAAGGATTTGTTCTCCAGGGTGTGATGACAGTGAGGTTTGGTTCTATATGGCTTAAATGACATTAAGTGTCATTTTCCAGTACTCCAACAGCAAACCCCATTCACAGGTGTAATTTCTAACCTGGCACAGATGAATGAAATTACATTTGTGTGATGATATCCAGAGAAATGCTTTTGTTTTGGGATAAATCAAGGCGAGGGCTGGTGGTGCAGGTTGCAATAAAGCTGCAGGAAACAGAGCTGCCACTCCTGCAGCCAGGCTGAGCACCTGCAGTGCAAGAAGGCAGATTAGGGATGGCATACAGAATATGTGTAAATATTGTACATAATGGGGTTTGGCCAGCACGTGTGGATTTGAGCACACGAGAGGAGCAGCAGCCTTTCCTTTCCTTCACAGAAAGAAGACATAAATCCCAAGGTTTATAATCAATTCTGAGCGTGGAGTGAGAGGATGTTCAATGTTAAATGTTTAAATTAAACACAGCAACTTCTGCTGTTCAGGCAGAAACCCACTCTCCTGGGAGCCTTTCTCGTAGGTGTGTTTAATGGGACCAGCTTTGCAGCAGCCAAAATCAATGCTGAGTCTGCTACAACACAAGCCCAGGGCTGAAACTGGAGAATATTGTCTCATGGGTTTTGTTGTGGGCTCCCAGTTCAGCCTGTGATGAGGGGATGTGCATCCCAGGAACTCCAAGCTTCTTAGTTAAGGATTAAAATTTTTCAAAGTACTTTGCTATAATTGCACACTTTTCCTTAAATTAAATGCTTGAATAATTCTAGAAATTAGCTTGAACTAGTAAAGGCTTCACCTCTAGCTATAATTTGCTAGGAAACAGGTAAAAAAAGAGACAGCTCAAGCAAGAATAAGTAGCATGAGTATAAAGAGGTTTGGGAGAGAGGAATTAAGTGTGAATATGTATCAGCAATAACTTACATTGATGTTACTGTCACAGAACCCTGAAAATAAAATCCACGAACAAACAGGATAAATATTAAACCAGCATTTATGTTCACTTTCATTTCAACAGTGCAAATACTTAAACACATTAAAAAAGATTTAGATTTTCTAGATACTCAGAGGTTTTGTAGGCACTGTCAAAATTGATTCAAGTTGATGAAGAAGTCTGAATACTCTGTATAAATATGCAGCTTAGTAAGCCTTGTGCCCAGCCCAACAAGCAAGATATTTTTAAGGAGCAGACTAAAAATGGGATCCATACAGCCTCCTCATGATTGCTCTGGAAATTTGGACAAAAAAGAGAAGCAGCATGGGAGTGTGCATGGGGTTATAACCTGTGCTGAAGCAGAGGTGGGAGAACACAGCCCTCCCCAGCAGACAGAACATATTTTCCTGTTTTCCTTACAAGATGCTGGAGAAGAGGAGCCAGGGACCAGCCAGGTCCAACCAAAGCCCTCAGTCCAATCTGACACATTTCTGTGCTGATTCATCTGACAGTTCAAGTGTGACCTGGGGCTGGAGGCTCAGCAGCTGCTAAAAGACTTGTGATGTTGAGGCTGCCCAGCTGGGGAGTGCTGGCTGCCCGTGGGGGTCTCCTGACCTGTGTTCTCCAGCCCTCAGGAGCTGCTCAGCTTTGTCCCTGCCCTTCCTGTGGCTGAAAGAGATCTCTCATGGGGGAGATATCTAGGGCAGGAGCAGGCATCACCACCTCCCAGAGGCACCAAGGACTGCTTCCCATTTGAAAATTAGATAAATTTAACCACTACAGGACTTTGCAGCATCAAGGGGTCCTGAGGAGGCTGCAAGGTGCTGTGTGCTTGGGCAGGGAGAAATCCACATCCACTGGTGCTTTGGCCACCAATTCTGGAGCTGGGAAGGTGTGACAGCATCAGGATTGACCAGGGTGTTCATTGGCCATGGATGTTGATGGCCTTTAATTTTCAGACTTTCAAACTTGGAACTTTGTTTGAATTACAACTAAAAGCAACATATGATTATTACAGCATTTGGACCCAAGAATTAGTAAAAAACAAAAGCAGCATGTGAGGCAACATATGGTAAATATGTATTTAGAAGCACAGAAAGTAGACAAACTCATCTGGGTCAAGATTTAATCAGATAATGTTTGGTTTAGACTCAGCACTAATGCTGCTTTGGAAGCATATTACATTTGGAATCAGTATTTAAAACTCTGTTACAGGCAAATGAAAATAAAAACTAAGGAAAAAAAAAAGAGTGGCAAATTTATATTTCTTTGGCAACCAGAAGATCGAGTCTAATTAATCCATACTCACCCACTTTCCTTACACTTCTGGTACAAAGGGCTAGCCTGGCTGTGTAATGCACTTAGTAACTCATCTCCTTTTGGTTGCTTTATTTAATAATTCCCAAATTCCAGCTAGACCTAAAAATACCATCTTAGACTCTGAAGAAGCTCCTGAAAGAAGAAAAAGGAAAGCTCTGATAATGCTGGAACTCCTTTGTGTTTTGATGAAAGTCCTTCTAGTTCAAGAGGTTTTAAGGCAAAATATTTCCTCCCAAAGTCAATGAATCACAAAGCACAGTCAGTGCTCTCATGGCTTGGGCTAATCTTTTAAGAGCTCTGTGGCCTGTAATTGTGATATCACCTAATGTTTTCCCAGCACCTCTATAATTTCCCAATTCCATCATTATGTGACCTTTGGCAGTCTCCATAAATTGATGTTGTTCCAGCATGCAAATTGTACTGTTCACATTCAGATCTCTCTTACTCATGTGGAGACTATGGAGGAACACCATTATCTGTAGGCTGGGAAAAAGATCTGGACCCATCCAGAGTCTTTTCCTCAGCCAAAGAGTTATGGCTTCAAGCCATAAATAACACAAGGTATGTGGGAAATCAACATGAGCATGCATGAGACTCGTAGTACATAAAATTGCCTCTGAATCCTGATGGATGGAGTGGTCCAGCTCTGTTCTCCAGCAATTATTTCCCCACCAGACCATTGCATTGCACGTGGCCCATCATGGAACCCCTGTTCCAAGCCAAATCCAACCACCAGCACCTCTCACAGCCACTTTCCATCACCTCCTGCTCGAAACAGTGCATGCCTTGGGACTTCCCATTGTTCTTCCATCTGATTAAATATTCACAAAATCTCTCCTCTGTTTGGTACAGGGCTCCCTACCCAATTTTCACTAACAGGTATGAATTTATTCATTTAGTGGGAGCCCAAGTGGGACACAGTAAAGATCACGGGAGAGAGCAGGCACTGCACAACAGTCGAAGTGCAGGACGGGTGATTTCTGAGCAGATGTGTCTCTCTTTGAGAGTCGGGTTTAAGTTAGGATCAGGCATTTGATGTGGTCGCTGAATTTCCTACATATTTATGACTCTACACATGAGAAAAGTTGTCAGCTTAGAAATGAGATGAGAACAGTTTGCTGCTCCCTCCCCGTTTAACAAAGGCACCAGGTGGCTGGCAGAGACGCTGGATTACTTCATTAGCAGCAAGCAGAGCAGAAGGCTGGCTGTGAACAAGCAGTGCTGAAGGAAGCCAAGCAGATGAAGCTGCAGGATGGAGCCCCTCCAAGTGCTGATAGGAGAAGGGAAGATGGGCCAAGCCTGTGAGAAAACCCTGTCACCTCTCCCAGGCACCCACAGAGCCCTCAAACACCCCTTTCTTACATCTGTGAAAGCATCTCCTGTCGAGACACGCTCTGCCTCTGTGTTATCCTGCCCAGCAAGGGCTGCTGTCCACAGGACAGTGATTGCAGCAGCCCCCCCGGGAGCCATAAAGCACTCAAACATATGGCTCTGCTGCTCCACATCTGCTGGGGTACCGCTGCCTCCCTGCTCACACGACATCCAGCAAAGACGGGCGCGTGCGGGAGCGGTTCACGGGTACCTACGGCTTTGGGGGAATCATTCCACTCTCCTGGTTTTTGGACCATCTCTCCTAATTCCATCAGATTATGGCCTTAGTGAGGGTAGGAGAGGCAATAAGCTGATGCATCAGCCTTTCAGGCTCGGGGGGATTTGCTACCCTCCTTTTCCTTGTCTCACAGAGATGCAGCGTGGTTTGCCATGGATACTGGGAACCAGCACTGAGAATGTGTAGCTGGGAAGGAAGGAGCTTCTCCTGGGTCCTGGAATTAATTAATTAATGTGCCCCTCCATTTTAAAAAGGCACACAGAAATATATCAGACTTCTGGGGCACTTGGAAATTCTGTTACCAACAGGTATTAAAGGCATATGGCCTGCTGCCTGCCAAGGACATCAGGGAAATGAAGGGAACATCTCCAATTTTAACTGAGGAGAGGACTCAGGTAAAGGATCACAAAGCTCTCTGACAGGGCATGCTGCCCCTCAAGGTGCTGTAAATAGCCACAAAACAACGATAGCAATTACTGGAATGTTTTCCCTTTCCCTCTTGGAGGAGATTCAAGGATTTCTCTATTTTTTCAAGAAAGGATTGCAGCAGGCAAGGTGTGGCTGCCAAGCCTTTCTTTGGGGGGCAGCTTGAGCATCTCCCTCCCTCTGTGCCCCAGCTTAGCAGTGATCTTGTGTTGATCCTCCTGCCCATTCATCTGCTGTGCTCACCCTTCAGAGCTGGCACTGCAGACAGGCTAATCCTCTTTGGTGCCTCTAACTTTAACTAAAAGGTCACCTTTCAAACTCTACTCAGAGCCCAGTGGTCCTTTCTGCTCCTCTCACAAACCAAATTAACCATCAAGTCACAACTGGGAAATTCAGCATCTCTTTGCAATGATGGCAATCACCATTTCAGTTTAAAGAACTCTCTGGTTCACCCAGGACAGCAGCACTGAGGGAAAAGAAAAACCTGAGGAGCTGTGGATGGGGATCTTAATACAACATTATTGTCAAGTGAATGAAGCCTTAAGAATGGGTTTACAGACTTGAAACACAAATAGAAAAAGAGGAAAGCTACATCTTCTTCATGGCAATCCAGTTCTGCTGCTGGTTGAAGGGGAATGATCAAGAGGAGGGAAGACAGGTGATGCTCCTGCATTATAATCCATGTAACTGTGGTTTTGGGGCAGGTCACTTTGAAAGCCATTCTCTATTTAAATACTCAAGGACCAGGTGAGCTGGCCATGAGTGTGAACACAATTTAGTCAGTGCATCCTTCACCAAAGACTCTCTGGTAGTCTTCTCCTGCCCATGTGCCACCAACCATAAGGTCTCACCCACGAAGACAAGTCACAGAGGTGAGCCAGGATCCTTTCCCAGCTGCTGGGGAGCACGGTGGAGGAGCAAAACAGATTGCCTCTGCTTAGCAGGAATAACACAGGAGGAGCAGGACTGCAAACAAACATGGCAAAATGAGTAGCTAAAGCCACAGGGACCATTTCATAATGCCTCTGGAAATGTGGAGCTGCTCACCAGTTTTCCCTCACTGCTATTTCACAATGCTGGCTGATTAAATTTTGCTGTCTGGTATTGAGTCTAAATAACAATGAATAACTTATGAGGAGCTCTTCTAATGAGACACACTCTGTTCCTGCGATTCACTCAGCGTTGGGATTGTTGCTCACCAGGCCCAGGGGAGCCAGCCAGGTCTCCTGCCCATTTTCCATGAATCTGGATAACAGTTGGTGAGCTGCCACCCACAGCTGGCTCCCACCTACATCAGGCCATGGATTGGGACCCCAACCTTTGCTCCCACATCTCTGGGCATCATGGCCAGCTCAGGAGATGAGCTGGCTGGTGAAGTGCCCAGGGAGAATACAAAATCAAAATCCCACCAGCTTCCCTGGAATCATTCAGCCTGTCCCACCAGCTCTTTCCTCTTATCCAGCTCCTCTTAGGTTTTTATTTTCTGCTGAAGGCAAGTCTCCACCAGAATGAAGTGCTGGACACAATACTTTAGAATATTTTGAGTCCTGCAATGGGTTTTAGCTCTCCCAGCCCCGATTCCTAGTGGAGGGAATTTGCATCCAGAAGTGGTGCAAAATGTCCATTTGTTTTGCTTAGCTGAGCAGGAACTCCACCGCTCTGGCCCGGATAAGGGCGATGCTTAAACCAATTCGCTTTGATTCAAACAAAATGCTTTACAAAGGCAGCTCTGAATTCCCCAGGCTGAAAGGCACTTAAGCAGCAGCTTTTGTGCAGCTTTAGCTCTGATGATCCACGATCAGACGGGTGGTGCAAAGTGCCTGTCTCTCCTCCAGACTGGGAGGCAGCGATTTCTCTGCCCAAGTGCTGTGAGTGCATCCCAAACGCATGAGGAGCTGTTTAAGCACCAGTTGCCAGAGCCTGCCAAACATGAAATAGATTTGCCTTCCACATTCAAGTGAATTTTTATTTTTGTCAATCTTGCCACTCTTATAACATGTTCCCCTGTGAAATATGTTGAGCTGAGATAACCGGGCATAACGCATCCGCAGGGATTTGCAGTGGCAAGAAAACAGTCTTGATATTCCACGATGAAAAATGTCAAGTAGTTTTATAGTATCAAATGATGATGGTTTTTACATTCTGTCTGTGCAGAGTAAGCTGTGGAAAAAGCTAGACTGTGTGGATTTATGTATGTGTGTGTGTATTTACTGCAACCACTGATCAGATCAAGAAAGCAGTGAGGAATCTCAAACAAACCTCATTGTTTTCCCTACACACACCAGGACTTCTTTTCTTTCTGTGCTTTTTTTTCTCCCCTTCTAATTACAGTGATGCTATTACCCAAATTAACAGCTGAGAGCACAGCACACAGAAAACCTTTTCAGGACCAGGTGTGATGGCAGTGAGACAAATGCCACTGAGACCTGGCAAGATGCTGTCCCAGGCAGGAGGAGAAAACACATGGGGTTTGGGGTTTGGGGTTTGGGGTTTGGGGTTTGGGGTTTGGGGTTTGGGGAGCCCCCTCTGCTCCCTGCAGATACAGGATCCCCCCAAGATGAGATTCTTTGTTTATTTAGCCCTTATGGATCACAATCTTTTTGCATCTTAGAGCACCTGTGAAGAGTTCATGTGTGGGGAAGGCAGTGGGAGGAAGGTTTACCCTCCAAAGGGGATTAATTAGGAGAAAAGCAGATGGTGGACACGGGATAAATAAGAACTTAAGGGTATAAATGAGTAAGTATGAGATAAGAACATTTCTTTCTCAGCTCCTGGTTCCACCATGTGTTTTTTGCTATCTGCCATCTTCTCCAGCAGGGATAGAGCTTAGAAAAACCTGAGTCAGTGAAATGAAGCCTGTTTTCCAAGCATGTACTGCTGGCTGGGAGGTTTGATTTGTGTTAACTGCATCTCCCCCGAGTGATTTTCTAAAATGTCAAGTAAAACTTCTTAGTTCTTAGATTTGTGCAGAAATTTCAGTTTAGGAGCAGGCCAGAGGTGGGGCTGAGCACCAAGACCTTGCAGGGGTTGAAGTCACCTGGATTGCTCAGGCATTAAAGAAGATAAAAGAACCAACCCTCCTTGGGTTTTAACTCAGACCTAAAGCTCCTAAAATTCAGTGTTTGCACCAAAGTTTGCATGATCTTATCTGAATTCAAAACTGAACCTGTCAAGGTTTAGCAGCACTTGGATCTGGTACAGAGTTTTAAGCTAATGCACCATGGTCACCATGTTACATTGAGTCAAAATTTAACTTTTTTTGTCTTTTCCAAGATACTTTCCAGTCTGGGTCCGTTTAATGTCATTACCCAGGTATGTAAAACCTAATTAGGCAGCAGGACAGCAGAGGATGCAGCTCTGGACTCTGTGTATTGTCAGGAGGATGCACAGGGTGAATTTCCCCACTGACACCCACGGCTGCACACTCTCACTTCTTGCCTGTGTGTGAGAGAAGGGAAAGAGTGAGGTGGGAATGCTGTGGAGCTGAGAGAGGGAAGGGAAGCCCCTAACATTACACTTGTCAGACAAAAGGTTACCAGGAATGATCTCTCCCCGGTGCCTTCTTAGCCACCTGCTTCCAATGATGCCCTTCAACCGACTGCAGGTAGGGAAGGATGGATTTCCACTATTTCCACCGCTGTTTAGGAGTTTTAATTACATCTGGCACATCAAGAGAAGCCTAAATCAAAGCCCTTGGCACAGGGGAGATTAAATGTTGCTCCTTTCAAACTACATATTGTCTTTGGTTTTATCTCTATAAACAGAATATTACGGAAGCAAATGTGGCAACGCTCAGTGAGCGCTTCCTCCTTAATCCACCTCAGCATTTGCCTGCTCTCAGTTGGTTTCTGCAGTAATCACATTTCCTTTATCTTTAATTCATAACCTGATCTTTCATTTCTTTCTTCCTCTAGCCCTGTGTATGCATATTCCTGCTCACGGCTCTTGCAGTGCACAGTGTAACCTAATGCCAGAGGGAAAGTGAGGTGAATTTCTGTGAAACTTCCAAAGGAGGCTGACATTTGAGGAAGGATTCAGGTGCCTGAACACACGTCATGTGCTGCTTTGGAACCCCCCGTGGAAGCTGAGGCATCCCCAGAAGGGCTGGAAGATGTGACAGGAAAGCTCTGGGAGGTCACATCCTCGTGGGGACCGTGGTCCCCAAGGTTGGGTTAATAGAGCAGACAGAAAATCAGAGTGTCACAGCAATTATTGCTGATGTTGAGACGATCCAGGGGATGATGAAAACCTCTTCTCTGACTTATTTTGTTCAGGAATTTTGAGGAGATGAGGGCAAGAGCTTTTAGCCTTTGCAGTGTGCCTGGAGAGGGTTGTCCCCCATTTTGGGCCACCAGGGGCCCTGGCCCTGAAGCCCTGGAGGGTACAAAATCCTCAGATCTGCCTTTAATCTACTGACAGGATTTGTGTAAGAATTCCACGAAATCTGATAACTAAAGCTCTCAAGAGGTAGAGGATTTGCTGTGATCCTGGGTGGAATAAGCTAAGATGTTATTTCTTTCAAAACCTAATCTGGCATGGATGTGGGTAAAATCCCCCAAATCCACAGAAGCCCTATTTTAGGCTGAACACATGCAAAAATATGTGTTTTAAAAGAGCAGGACTCCAGGTATAGGATGGGTGCTTTTTCCTGAGCTACAGAGCCATAAAAGGAGGTTATTTTAATAAATGTGGGATCACTTCCTTGCATTGTGGCTATGGAGAGGTGACAGGAGGGGATGTGGATGGGACAGACTCCCAGGGCAGCTGTGTGGAGGAGGAGGGTTAATAAATCACCTCCCAAATCTGCAGCCCCTCTGCCCCATCTCCCCCTGCACTAACAGGATTCCTCATCCAGACAGGAAAACTGTTTCCCTGGGTCTGGGTCCCCTGAGCTGCGTCACTTTGGAAATGGGAAGCCAGAAAAATACAAGAATAAACCTTAATAACCTGCAGCTGCCTCCTGGCACAGGGGAGCATTTGTGATGGGACCTTCCCTTTATATCTTGAGCATCTTTGATGCTTTGTCCTGCTGAAATGAGAAGTGTGGGCGATGCCAGGCGGGCGTTGGAGAGGAAACGAGCAACATGAAAGGAAAATAATAAACAAATGCCAACCTAAATTAGCAGCAGCAGTCTGGGAAGTGGGTCCATTGAGCAGTTTATCTGTGAGTCAGATCACAGTGCACCCAGCTCATTCCCACTGCTTCCCCCCAAGAGCTCATGAACATAAAAATAATTCTGTAAATACAATTATTTGCTTCTTGGAAGTGCCTTTTTCTCCCCTGAAACAAACAGAAATAAAATTCCACAATGACTCTATAGGAAATGAGCACGAAACTCAATTGGTTGCATTAATCTGCTTTGCAATTTTTTTTATTTTTTTTTTTTTAATGTGCATTCCTAAAGAATAAACCAATTTTTTCCCAGCTGGAGCGGGGCTGTCCTTGAGCAGAAGCTGCAGCACACACAGCCTGTGCTGCTCCTTTGTCACTGTCCTGGTGTGACCCAGATTCACACGGGATTTGTCACCGCTCTGGAGAATGAGACCAGGGAATGAAGAGGCCCATCCACATTTAGCTTTTGTAGCATTGGCCTCACCCTGGGCTTTTGTTTGCCCTGGATGGGCTCAGATGGACCAGTTTGTAACTTGTAGACTGATTTCTGCTGCTGGGGAAAATGAGGCCAGGTAAATACAACTGAGGAAAATAACCTGGGAAAGAGTTTTCCCTCTGGGAAAGGGGGCAAAGCTGCCTGAAAAAACAGCCTCTTGCTAAGTTCCCTAAGAAAGTCTGGAGCTCTTAATATTTTTATAAGTTCTTTTATCCCTCTAGTAGTATAAGAAAAAGGGAAAACACGACCAGAATTTTCGTTTAGTTGCTTGCAAAAGGAATAATTTGATGGTCTAAATTTAATTCTGTTCCTACACCCATCAGGTGCTGGAGCCTGGGAAATCCCTCTGGTCAGTGTGTGTCTGGCAAGAGACATAAATCATCTCACATTTCTCCTTTTAGAAACTGAAAATTCCTGGTGTAAGCAAACACTGATATACAGATATTTATGAAACTAAAGGGAAAAAAAGAAAGGGGGGGAAAAAAAGGAAAGAAGATCTGCAAAATGAAAATTAAGAGGTCTGATTCATTCCGATGGAAACAAGTTGAACAGTTCCAGGTTTTCCTGTGCAGAATGTAAAATCTTGTTGTCACATTTTGGGATAGAAAAAAACCGATGTTATTGTTATAAGATTGAAAAAAAATAAGAATGTTTCTGCCTTCCACTGTTAATGAGGCACAAAAGATAACAAACCTTCATTGTGCAAAACCCTCTGCCGTTCTGTACCCGGGGGTTTTCCTGCATCTCCTCCCTTTCCCCTCATCACTAATAGCCCTGTAAAAATGCAAAGTACTTCACAAAGGCAGAGAGGAGACGCTGCCTGAGAGATAACACAACACATTGGCAACTTCGGGCAAAGAGGCGTTCGCGGCTCCCAAACTCCGCTAATGAGAGCAGCCTTGCGCCGAGCGGGAATGTTAATCAATTAGACACACAGAGTATTAATGATGTACTTTTGCCTAATTAGATTAGCAAAACACGAGCACAGCCACTTGGGTTTTTCCCCTGCAGCTCTTCAGTTTGTGCTGTGGGATCAGCGCCCATCTGGCCGAGGGATGCTCCGGAGAGAGCGGATTCCCCGGAGCCGGGAGCCTGTGCCCACTGCCCTGTACCCACAGCTCGGTACCCACTGCTCCTGTACTCACAGCTCTGTACCCACAGCTCTGTGCCCACAGCCCCTGTACCCACTGCTCTGTACCCACTGCCCTGTACCCACTGCCCTGTGCCCACTGCCCCTGTACCCACTGCCCCTGTACCCACAGCTCTGTACCCACTGCCCTGTACCCACTGCCCCTGTGCCCACAGCCCCTGTGCCCACCCTGGGGACGGGCAGGAGAGCAGAATGGGAAGATTTCCTGCTCTTCTTCCAGCTTTGAAATGCCTGGGGCCGAAGGCAGAGGTTGAGCAGGTCCCTGAGCAGCACAGCCCATGCAGCTGGAGTGCCAGCAGAGCTCAGGGAGGAGCAGATGTTCTCCAGTGGTCACAGGATGCACGAGGAATGTCAAACCCAACTGGGAGCTCCCAGGAGCCACCCCACGTGGAGCTCCTGGGATCTCCAGGATAGCAAAATAACCGAGCTGTGGAAGAATGAGAGGAGCCTTATCTCCAAGATAAGATTTAGAGCAAGACGAGAAGCAGATAAGGTGCCAGGAACACTCACAGTTCCACAGGCCCACAACGTGTGAGATCCCTGAAAAACACCGATAAACTGGGTCTTCATCACTTTTCCTCCCAGTTATCTGATTTATGCAGATGCAGGTAGCACACTGCTGAGGGCCCAGCTCCCAGCACAGAGAAAATGAAAGGCACTGCAGTGTCTTAATGAGGGAATATTCTTAGAGCAGATCCAAATGAAGTGTTAAAAGGATTGCACAAATGATCTTCCCAGATTGCTGGTGGGGAATTGGGAATTACCACATCTAAAAATGAAAATTGAAAAAAAAAAAGAAAAAAAAGATGAAAATAAGATTTTAAGATCTCATTAAGGAAGGATGAACCACACCTCAGAAGGCCCCTGACTGACTTTCTGCAGCAGCTTGGGCTCTCTCAGAAGAAGCAGGGGAGTTTCTGGAAAGTTAGATGGACAATCCTCAATGTTAAAAAAACAAAAATCTATCTTTTTTTTTTTTGGTGCATCAAGCTCAACCTTACTGATTTTTTTCTTCATCACAGAGAAAAACAAAACTTGGTGTCTGCATCTCCCAAGACAAGTCCTCTGCCAATCCATCCTTAGGAATGAAGGCATCCAGAGACAACAAATACTTTACTTTTTCTATTAAAAATCCTTTTATTGCTACTGTTTAGGTGGCAAGTGCACAGTTGGAATTGGCACAGGGTGCTCAGAGCAGCTGTGGCTGTCCCATTCCTGGAAGTGTCCAAGGCCAGGCTGGATGGGGCTTGGAGCAGCCTGGGATAGTGGAAGGTGTCCTTGCCCATGGCAGGGGAGTGGAATGAGATGAGCCTTGAAGTCCCTTCAAACCCAAACCTTTTGGTGGTTCCATGATTCTATGAACTACAGAGCAGATTTTATCTGCAATGCCACAGAGGTTGGAGTAGCTCAGGATTTTCGATTCTTCCCCCTGCTGAGGTGCAAGGCTTCTGCCATTTCATCAACTTCCACAACATTGCTCCACTTGGAACAGATTTTGTATTTTTAAATCAGAAAGCCAGAATAGTAAGAGATCACATTTTGCACATTAGTTTGAAGCAGGGCACATTAGTATGTTGAACACTCATGTCTGGAGCTACAGTTTCTATAGTTACTTGTGCATCAGTGTTTCACTGAACTACTGCAATATTCATTTTACAGCAGCTCTGCTTCCCCCTTACTAGAAAGAGAGGTTTTGTAAGAGAATTTGTGGTGGGTTCATCCCTTTCTACACACTTACAGGAGGTTTCTCAGGACTCTCTTTACTGACAGAGTGTTACTTGATAATGAAGCAGGTGAGATATAACACCACAGAAAATTCAAATTTAATGTGAGATTCATTCTTCTGTGCATCTCTAAGAAATTGGATGGCAGGTCCCTGGCTGGAGAAGACATAGAGCACCTCATTAGAAGGAGCAGAATGGTCTCATTTTCCTCTTCTAAAATTGCTGCTTGCAGGTCAATATGAAAACTTGAGGGAGGACAAGAAAATTCTGGCATTCATTCTGATCTGGAGAAAGTTATCTGGCCACAGAAAATGCCAGCACATTATGCTTCCTCAAATCCCCTGCAATTCCTGTGATGGAAACCCAGCTCTGCTCCCACTACAGAGCCACAGCCACCCCTCACACCTCCTGGCACCCTCACATTTGCTGAGTTTAGGCTGCCCTGGCTGGTAAAACACACACATCTCCCTTAACCTACCACTCCTCCTCTTCTGTTTGATTTTAAAGCAAGTCAGATATATTATTAATGATGAGACTGGCCTAGGGACCAATGGGCTCAGCATGGAGTTGCACCTGGGCCAGAGCACCTGGGATTATTCCTGTGCTCCAAACCAAACATTCTTTTAACTCCAGGAGAATACAGGCAGGCTTGTCCCAGAGTGAGGCGAAAGGATCAGGCTAATAGCAGCCCAAATCATAACATCTGAAGAAAGAAAGTCAAAATATAAAAACTGCCTTTTGAATGACAGATCAGAGCCCTCCATCCTTCCCTTGCTTGGGAAGGGAACACTTCAAATAAGAATTTACCAGCTTTTGCAGAAATCATAAAGCTGCTCTGTTTGAACAGAACCTGTTGCACAGCTTTCTGCTTACAAATTGTGTATTTTCCCCAGAATAATGTATCGTTAGACACCAAAATTTTAACTTTGGACCTTATTTGGATGTCATAAAACGTTATTTGTGGTTTTGCTGTTGCAAAGGTGCAATCCAGTGCAGTGATTTGATTTCTGTCCTTTCCCTAAAGCAGCAGGAGGCCGCTGTCAGCAGCGCACGGAGGTGCTGGCCATGGCACCGTGCTCCATTGCCATCTAGTGGCACCTTCCCCAGTCGAGTGGCACCTTCCCAGTCCCATCTGGACCTTCACAAAACCCTGACCCACACAACCCTGACCCCTGGAAAAAGAGGAGGGTTCTTCCTCTTCACATCACATCACGCCAGTCACGTTCTGTTTGGTTGGTGGGTGTTTCCCTTCCTGCGTGACATGAAGCTGAGTATAAAAAGTGAATTATCGGTGTTTGCTGCCAGTCCTGTCTCTGGTACCAAGGCAGAGGGCTGCAGGGATGGGGCAGGGGAAGCCAAGGGCTGCAGCTGCTGGGACAGGGAGGAATCCAGGCTCTTCTGCACACCCAGGCACAGGAGAGACCGCGGCAGCAGGAGGAGGGTGGGAAGCTCTGCAGAACCATCTGTGTGTCGCTCAAAGATTTTATTTACTGGCATTTTAAAACCTCCAGGAAGCTTCCAAACAAACTCCTCGGCAGAGAGAAGCAGCTCATGGACTGCCTGGGATGTTGCCCACAATAAAAAAATATCCAGTTCCTCCTGCCTGCCCTTCTTTACCCAGAGCAGGGCTGGCAGACACTCCAGGGCTTTAGCAGGGTTGGTCTGTGAATGAAGAAGGGAAATGATTCTTCTTCCCCAGCAACCACAAAGCTCTTTTTGCCCTCCAAAGCAACTACTCTGTCTCAGGAGGAGAGGGTAAATCAGCAGGAGCCACCAACCCACAGGGTCTCGATGTCACCTGATGCCTGAAGCTCCTGTAGCCATGAGGGGCTCTATTAATGCCACAAATTAAACACAAACCTGAGTTCCAACCTTCCTCCTCGGAGATCCCACAATGACCTTGCAGCAAATGGCACCATGGATACACCCCTGGCAAGAACTGCAGCCGGGAAAGGGTGACAACCGAGGAAAAACACACACACAAGGACCTGTGAAAGAGTGCTTATATTTCTATGCTTTTATAGCAATAAAATATTTCATATCAGTCTGGGAAATGTACTTCCAAGTATTTTAAGTTACCTGTACACCTAACCAGCCTGTTTATGGAACAGGAATGCCATGTTGCTGCTTACTAAAATTCTTGAGTTACCAGTCCTACAGCAACATAATAAATGCCCAGAATCCCATGAGCTTTTATTTATCTCTGGAAATGCCACACTCAGATAAAGCTCATTTTATAAACACTAAAATTGCATTGCAATATCCATATATATATATGTATATACACATATACATATATATATAAACTTCTAACTTTCATAAATACATCATACATAAAATATGCTCCCAAAATACATTCATGCATTTCCCCATCTAAGATCCCTGCTTGTACCCAAAGTGTCTAAGCTGGGAGGGGCAAGGCCTGGACACAGGTTTGTGTTTGCAGGTGGATCCTAACCCAGCTGAAGGTGTTGGGGTTAAATCCTGAATCAGTGGGTCTAATCCTGCCTCCCTAGAAAAACAGGGCTCTCCTGCACACTGTGCCCCATCAAAGCTGCACCAGCTGCCCATCCACAAGCAGCCAAAAGCCACCATCCATCTCACCCTTACCACTTTTAGGTTTTCCAGCAGTTACTAGAGAGTGAAACAGAATCATGGAATGGGTTGGGTTAGGAGGGACATTAAAGATCATTTTGTTTCAATCCCCTGCTGTTGGCAGAGATATCTTCAGCTGGACAGTTTTGCTCCAAACCCCACCCAGCCTGGCACTGAGCACTTCCAGGGATGGAGCAGGGGATCCACAGCCTGTCCCAGCACTCGACAGGAGATGGGAAACAAGGGCCTTGGAAGCAGGAAGGTCACCACGTGGCTTTGGTGGAAGGGGATCTGTGAATGGAAGAAGCTGCTTTCCTCCATGACCTGAATATCCACCACACTCCCAGCAGCACCATGCCCATCTGCAACGGGAACACTCTGAGACTCACTCCTTTCCTAATGAAGAAGCAAATGCCCATCCTGTGTCCATTAGTGAAAGCATAAATACACAAAATATACAAAAACATCTACAAAGTAATTCTGAGTGGGAGCTGGCAGCAAGGCAGTGCCAGTTCTGCAGCTCAGGGATGAAGGTCCCGTGCCCTGTGCCCGCAGTGCAGGGTGCCAGGGGCTGGCCACAGCCTCCCCTGGGGATGCACCTGCAGCACGTGGCTGTGCAAACTCTGCCACACCAAGCACTAACCTGGCCTGCTCTGCACTCTGAGGGAAGCCAGAATCACACGTGCCCCCATTCCAGTTCTGCCCCCCTGAACAATACTGCAAGAGCACATTCAAAGGTCCTTTTGGGAGCACTGCCCTCTCTCCTTGCAAGCATGGCATTTACAAGCCAGCATCCCCCTTCCACAAGGCAGAGCCATCCCTCAGGCTACTGCTCTAGAGACAAACTAAATTCACTCCAACCTTTCCATTTACCCAAACCCACTGTCTTTACAGAACAACCCAAGAGAAACATTGCATAGATCTGTATCTCACATCTTCCCATGCCCAGCAAACAGCAAGAAGTTCAAGTTTTGCACAGTACATTACAAAAGGCATCACTTTTAAACAACACAAATAAAAAAAATGAAGTGTCAGCACGGTGTAAACCCTGCAATGAGTGAGGCAGTGAGTGTACAGTGCTAGGCAGCTCTGGGGATGGCTGCTCGTAGTGTACTGATGCATTTGCTAATCAAATCTCCTCTCCCAGCAATAGGAACTTGCATAACGAGAGAAGCTGCTCCTGAACAGAGTGATCCTGTGTGTCACAGGAAGGAGGAGGACACTGCCAGGGCTGTGTGCTTTGCATGCAGCAGTTCAAGGGCCAGCTGACCCCTTTGCAGTGCAGACTGCAGGACAGCAGTGCTCCTCCCAGGCTTGGCAAGTCCCAACAGGAGTTTTGCTACAGTTGGCTTTACAATTGAGATATTCAATACAGTTGGCCCAGATCCTCTGGTGTTTTAAACCCCACATGCTCCATTGGAGTTACCAGTGATTACTTCCACGAGTGGAGAACATGGTCCTGGCTTGTCACAGACACAGAATAAAGCTACGGTAGCCCTTTCTTTAAATAAAATTAAATAACTGCACGTGGCACCGGCGCACAACTTTAAATGTGCTTCTGCCGTTAAGAAAATAGCAAAGCACACCAGTGGTTAATTAAATTATTTATCTCCAACTAAAAAAAGAATAAAAATTTAAAATATTACTGTTGATTTAAAAACCCCTTGGGAGACTGCATAATGTCTTCTCATGGTATTTCTGAGGCTGAGGAAGTCGCTCGCATGTGGACAGCACTATAAATCCTCTTCAGCTGGCAGTGAAGGCTTGTGCTCCTGGAGGTCACTGGTGCCATTTTCGGATGCATCCGAGCTGCCTGGGGCTGACTCTGGGGGTGGGGGCTTGTAGAGGAAACAGGCCACTATAAAGAAGGTTGTCCCGAGGACCTGCAGCCATGGAGACACCCCATTACTGTCTGTTCTCCCCCAAATCCAGGTGCCCACCCCACATCTCTGCTGACCAAGCTTTGGGGAGAAGGAGATGTTGGCCAGCCTGGGAAGCAGAGCAGTACACAGAGGGGGTAAAAATCTGAATTTAGCCAGCCCCATAGCAATGGGAATTTGGAAAAGTTCAGCCCCCCACAGACACCTGGAGCACAGAGCTGCATGAGCCAACACTGCCTCAGCCTTTTGCTGGAAGGCTTTTGAAAACCTCTTTATCACAGCAGCTGCTAAACACTACTATCTAGGGCAAGTGCTTATTTGGGAGCAGTTAAAATGCTGGTTTTCTGCTAATAAATAAAACCCACAGCTCTAAGCTCTCTTATTTTCTAGCAGTGACTGGGGAATGGTTATTTACAGCCTGCCCACAATGCCATCCCTCACTCTCACTAATACACTGCACTTAGATATTTTACTCCATTTCTAGCAAAAATCACTTTGTTTGCTGTTGGAAGGAGGTATTTCATATGGTGCAACAGAAGCTGTAAGCCTAGAAAATAATGGGAATTTAACAGAATGATGGTGTCTGGAGCACCATTACCTGATGAGAAGCAAACAGGGCTTTTGCCTTCCCTGAGACATTTCTTGTGTGAAAATTTAATTTCATCTGGGGGTGGGACAGATCAGGGCAATGCAATTTTGTAAAATTCTTTCCCAGAACAAAATGTTGTCCCCTAAAGACCTGATTGCTTTATCAGGGAGTGGAGTGAAGCAGCAGCATCACCTTGTAGACCAGTCCAGCGATGAGGGTGTATCGGCTCATGGCTGAGTTCTGGTAAATGTAGCAGGAGCCCTGCTCACCACACTGGTCCTGCCAGAGCAGGCAGGATTTATCAATCATGGATCCAAAGGCAATGGGGCCAGGGATGCCTCCTGTGGGCAGAGAGAGGGCACCTTCAGTTTGGGCAGCACCTACACACCAGCCCTTGCAGAAAAGCACCAGGTTCTGCTGATACCATGATTAAGAGAACTCATCCTGCAGCATCCAGAGCCACCAGGTATCAAAAAATGTGCTGAATTTCAAGATCTGAGAGTCCAGCAGGTCTTTTGGCCATCCTGACCTACATGTTGCACAAGAGCCAAAAGACACTCACAGGAGCTTCAACACCTCTGTGTTTATTGACTCTGTTAACTCCTCTTTTTTCCTTAAAAACTGGCAGGACATTGAACCTCTGTCACCTGTGATGTTTTACAGAACCCTCCATTCAGTTTGCAAATCTGCAAAGGGAATTGGTTGTCCTGGATGACAGCAAATAAAAGAAAGCATCTTCCTTTTCTGCAGTGTGTGTCCTATCCCCTTCTTTTCCAACCCAGTGTGTTTTATTCTTGGGTGACAGCTTGGCACACGCCTCCCAGAACCACCAGAACATTCTGGAGTGCAAATTCCCTCTGCTCCATACCTAGTGTTCGTACCACAATCCACTGGATCCCGAGTGCAAAGGACCTTTGTCTGTCAGAGACACACCTGGGGAAAAAAAGGGGTTTGTTTAAAAATGCTGCACCCCCTGCTTCACAACTCCAGGTCCTTGGGTACAGCATGCCTGGGACCTCCATTCCCTCTGGAGATTTAGGATCACCCCAGTGCAATTCCCTCCACCCCTGCTGTAAATGTGTGTCCCCTTTGTCACAGGACAAAGCTTCTAAAGCTGGAATTTCCTTCCCCAGCAAGACTGGGACAGGAATTAGTCCTGATGTCTCCAGGCTGCCACTAACTCAGTGGTTCCCATCACACCTTTCCCATGCCTGATCCAACAGGAAAAAGCAGAGAGGAGGATATTGAGGCTTCCTGCAGTGCTGGCAGAGGATGAGGCCATCCCATGCTTACCTCAGGGTGGCAGTCAGGGCAGGAATGCTGCTCAGGAAGGTGAAGAGGATGACCACAAACATGAAGCAAAGGAGCAAGGGCTTTTTTGCACAGGAGGAGGTGCATTTCCCTGCCTCAGCTTTGCCAGAGCCAGGCAGGAGGGCTTTGTCCACACAGCTACACTCGTGGTAGACCTGGGAAAGAAAGGCTGGTGGGGGCTCTGCTGAGGAGAGCATGGTGACATCAAAGCTTTAAAAATAAGAAATTCAGGGAGAGCAGAAAGCAGCTGGTTGGACTCCCAGAACAAAGTGGAAATCAAGCTGCATTTTTGACACACCTCTGTTTCCAAACAGGTCAATCAAGGAAGGGAAATTAACTCTGCCAGGCAGCTGAGTATCACCTCTACCCTTCCTAAGCCTTTGCCTGACTCCATGAGCAACATGCTGGAAGGATGAGGAGATGCATCATGTTCATTCAAACCCAAAATGAGCACCAGGACAGAAATCAGGTGCTTACCAAGCTCCCTGCCTTCCTGGGTGATTTCTCCATGGATTTCAGCAGTTTGTCCCAGAATGAGGCAAAGAGGATTGGATACAACGAGAGAAGCAAATCAGGGTGACCTCAGCACCTTCTGCCTTCATCTCACGTGGTACCTGGGAGCATCCACCCAGCCCTGGCTGATTTTACACTGATTTGCAGCAAAGCTCAAACCTTTTGCAGAGCTAGCCAAATCACTCCAGAGATGTTCATC
The DNA here is from genome assembly GCF_001522545.3 of Parus major. NCBI lineage: Eukaryota > Metazoa > Chordata > Aves > Passeriformes > Paridae > Parus > Parus major. The sequence goes on from NC_031788.1 coordinate 9,462,607, forward strand.
CACAGTGCTTTCAGACCTACCTTCTTGCCATTCCTGAGGTTTTCAGCCACCCTTTTGCAGCCAGCATGGCAGGGAGAGTAGTACATGATGTGGTCAGTGCCACAGACAGGGCTGTAGGTCTCCTGCAAGCAGCCACACTGGGCATTGCAGGCTGCTGTCAGGTTGAGGTGCCCTCCTGGCAAAGCACTGAGGGAAACACAGGAGCAGTCAGTGAGCAGCACTTTACAGGAGGAAATGGGGAGAGGAGGGGACAGTGGGAGTTGTGATGGATCCCCAAGGAACATAAAGCCAGGCTTGGGAAGGCTTTCATCCCACCAAATTGTAACCATGCCCTGGAGCTGTCTCTCCCACAGCCACCAAGAGACTTTAAGTGACCAGCTCTTAGGGTGACACTTCTATTCAAAGAGGACATTCCCACTTTTGGTCCAGTTTATGCCACTGGATGGAGATGGGGGCTGCTGCAAAGGCAGCTGTAGAGTGGAGCATCGCCCATCCTGGTGCTGCTGATCTTCCCTCTTTCACTAACCAGGGAATCTCTTCCATAAACTCCATCTCACTGCAAAACTTAGGACGTCTATTTTCTGTGTCTCACCCTTGATATCTGCCTGTAGGACTGATCAGACACCAACTTCCACCCCCAACACACCCACACATGACTGGCACTGTGTGCTTGAGCTATCCTCCTATTCTGACCCGAGCCCCTCAGGACAGACAGACGGGGTGGTTGTTGTCACCTTCCATCGTACATCTGGGTTACTCCTGCCATGGGCATGTTAGGGCAGTGGATAAAAAATATGAATATGGCCAGCAGACTTGACACTGTGCAAAGCAAACACAACTTGATGATTCCTGAACAGCGCAGTTTAAATTTATTCACGAGGAATCCTCCCAGGAATGTGCCTCCCCCTCCGGCTGGTACGACCAGATAACCTGAAAAACAAGAGGAAAAAACCCACAAGTGAGTTTAGTAATGTCAGCAAGGAGTTTCCAGGTTTGACTACATTAATTGCAATGTATTTTGCATATAAATGACCCCTTGTTTTCTGTGTGGCTTCTTGGTGGGAGTTCAGTGGATGTTGCTGTAGTGGGTGGTCCTCTGTAACAGCCCAGGCTATCAGGCTGGTACAGCAGCTTTTCCTACCCAGAGGTATTAAAACTGACTCTTTAAGGAGCACATTGTGAGTCCTGATGCTTTTTGGGCACCACTCTTTGGTCTATGTTATGGCATTTAGGTGAGGACCCTCCCAGTTTTGGGATGCTGACAAGATATCCCCGGCAGCTCTGACATCCCTCCTCAGAGGAAACATTTAGCCAGTGTTTCCTGGGGATACACTAGCAGGAATTACAATTATTTTGCCTTCCTCTAGAGGGTAACAGATGGCTACAGAAGTGGCATGTTTTCTCCTGATGTCAGTAGATGCAGCTCTGGAAATGCACTGGTTGTAGGTGTGCTGATAGGAAATCTAACAGCTGAAGAGGAGAACCAGTCCATAAATTAAACTGCAAAGCATCTGTCTCCACTCTAAACGAGCTAAAAGTGCTCTTCTATTTATTGACAAAATGGGAAAACATTGCAAAAACATGGTTTCCTTACCAAAAAAAGTGGCAGCTTCAGAGGCACTTAAACTGAACTGAGACTCCAGGAATTTGGGTCCAAACGTGGACATCCCAGCAATCAGGGTCGCCTCGGTTGCTCCTGCTAAGCAGAGGAAGATGAAGGTGGGGTTCTTCAGAAGTAGCAGCACTGACCTGGGAAGGACCAATATATTGGAATTGAATCACTGATTTCAGGCACATTTTGATTTCTAAGTCAGAAGGATCACATGTAAGACAAGGCAGCATCCCATCATCCTGCAACTCTTTGACAGGAAAAACACCAAAAGGAAGCTAATTAGGGATTGGAAGAGCTTTTCCAGACAGTGACACAAACAATGTATGTGTGTGAATCACTCACAGTAAGGGCACACACGACTTCTACATGGATGATTTCAGCAGTAATTTTCCAACATTTAGGGTCAGGCTGAGTATTTCCTCTTTTTAAACAGGGCAATACAGAAAGGACATTGACCTCCATCATTTCAAGGTTTTATTAGTGCCTGTTGGCAAATATCTTGGGACTCCTGCCTCAACCAAGAGCAACTTGTGTTACATCCTCACAAACACACATTACTTGTGCACCCACACTCTCAGAACAATAACAACCTCTGATAACCATGGATGTTTTGTAACTCAGGGGAAATACCAAGCAAACCTTTCTGTATGGAGGAAACACCTCCAAGACACCTGAGGAACAGAAAGCAATCTTTCTGCCACAATCTAAGCCCAGTTTTACTTGAAGCTTAACGTATAAATTGAGTAACTCCATTTTATTTCGACCCACTGGGATTCAGGAGACAGCTGCAGATATGACTGAAAAATTGCCATGTGTCATTTACATGCAGATCCAGCAACAATTCCCTGAGATGCAGAAAGGCCCTTGGGCACAGGGAATGGTCTCAATTATCTCTCACTATCTCGGATATTGGACTAAGAGGACTGACATTGCTTTGCAGGGGATGTTTTGTCACAAGCTTCAAATGCTGCCCCATGACTTCCCCCAGCCAAGCCCAGACCAGTGCCATGGGTGATTCCATTCCTGGGATGGGCACAAATCCTGCAAGGGTGATGCCATGGGGTGGTCACCGAGCAGGAGAGCACAGTCACCACCTCCTGCTCTGGAGGAGATGTGAGATCAGAGAAAACCTGCCTTGGTACAAGCAAGGGAGAGATGTGCTGAGGCTCAGAGTCAGCTTTATGCAACTTTACTCACATGGAGAATTTCACTACATCAAAAGAACAAAGAAGCTGAAAGACAGAAATACCACACATTCCTACACTTTGATTACAGAGGGCTTTACACTGCCTAACTCTTGGGATTAGTTTAATGTACTATTTTATTTTCCAGACCTTTTGGACTGTGCTTAATTTGGAAGCATGAAGCCTAACATTTTAGTGAGAAAACACTCGTAGATCTTCGGGCTGAGGCAGAAAATGGACTGTGCCTTCACCTTTTTATGGAGAAGAGTTGCTCACTGGCACTAGTGTGACTTTGTGCCCTCTGCCCAAAAGTTACAGCCTGGACTTGCCAGTAGGAAAATGCAAGGGAACTCCTTTCAGCACTAAGAATAAGGATTTACTCAATTTAATCTGTCTGAAGACATAAGATGTAGTTGTGAGGAGCTATGGCACAAAAAATCTTACCAAGGACAAAACAAACTTTTTTATTACATCAGTAGGACTTTAAACACAGCCAGAAATCACCTAACTCTTGATTAGTCTTGGCAGTGCTCAGTTCTTGCAGCCAAAGGGATTTCAGCAGGTCCAGCACTGCACAGAGAAGAATCCCACCACCTAAAAAATCTGATCCTACAAAGCTTTACTGATATGGGCACATACAGGAACTCTTTCTCACATAATGGCCCTCTGAGTAGGTTGGGACCACCTGCATGATCAGAGCCTGCTCCTCTGAGAAACACTGGCATGCCCAGGACACCCCTGACTGTACCAGAGTACAGACACAAGATAATGAGGCATTAATAAATGGGTATTTCTACAATTTTACAGCATGGGAATGGGGGCTTTTCCAGCACAAAACAGCACCCACTGTCACCAGCACCAAAGGAACAGAGGGCACCACGTGCATCCCACAGGAACATAAACCAACCTCCCTTTACAATGTGGGGAAGCTGCAGAAAAACCATGAAATGAAATGAATCCAGGAGTGGTCAGTGAAATACTGACCACAGCTTGCCAGGCCAGGGAGTGATCCTCACAAACTCCACGCTGCAGCTTGCAGGGACAAAACCTCCTCTTGGTACAGCTCTACATGCCCTCCCTTTGAGTCCCTCTGCTCTGGCAGGAGGGGTTACTCCAAGAGAGCAATCATATGGAAGCAGAGAAAGGAAAATGCTATTTTAGCAGGCCTTTTCAACCCAAGAGTTAAGACAGAAGTGTCTCCAGGGCAGAGGATTAGGCTGTATGGGCTGCATTCCTGTAAGCTCCTGCTGCTCTCAGGCAGAGCTGTGAATGCAGCAATTCATTAACCACACTGAGAAAGGACCTGATGGCACGGAACAGTATTTTATTTCATCAGCATTTCTGCTTATCTTTGTGAGACTGTTACTGCCCATACTGTGAGAAAATGTGTGGCACACGATCCCTGGCTAGCACAAAAGGAACAGTGAGTGTCCTTTGGCCTCACTCTCCAGCCTGGTACACGTGTCCTCAAGAGCTGCCTGCACAGATGGGATCTCCTCTTTAATGCAAGTTTCCAGAGCAGAAAGCCTTGAAGGCACTTCCCTTTTATTAATCAAAACCAGGAACCACAAGAGTCTGTTTGGTTCCTGCTTTCAAACCACACTGAGGTCTGGATTGGTCTGAATTGTCTGATACAAATTCCCACCTTTGGGTATTTGTTATTCAGGAACGAGGTGTGCAAGATGCTCCTGGAGGAGGATTGTCTCTGTTCCTGCTGCCAGACAGCAGAAACAGTGGGAGCTTTGTTCCAGACAAACAAGAAAAGCATCAACCACTGAATTTCATCCCTCTCTGCTGCCCCATTTGTGTTGGTTTTAGTCACAGCCTTATCGTTATTTAAATGCAGGTTTTGAATTCAATTTCCGTGAGGAGAACAAGCCATGACCTCGGAAAATGGCACCCAGTCAAGAATGCCATTTAATAACAGCATTGAAATCTGTTCAATGTAATATTCTTCATAAAACTGTCTTAACCCCTGGTAAACTTCCTAGGAAGCCTTCAAGAATTTCAGATGGGTGTGAGTCGTTGTGTTGACACAACACAGCTCAACTGGTGCTGAAAATTCCTGTTCTGAGCACCTGCTTCCAAAACAAAGACCACAAATAAAGCTCAGAAGTGATTGCTGGCAGCAATTGGGGTTTAGCAACACCATTTGCCTTTGCAGGGAGCAGCCACCACACATGGACAAAATCTCCTCCCTAAAAATGGTCCTGGGAGAAATAATAAAAAAAGAAAAAAGGAAGATCCCCTTATTGACTTCAAGCTCAAAAAGGAATCAATATCCAGGTATTTCCACAACATCCAGAGCCTCCATGCCAGCTAACCCCAAGCAATAAATAAAGCAGCACCTCTCCCCCTGCCCTCCATTCAAATACAACTCAACACAACAACAACAAAAAATCATAAAATATTTTAAAAATCCATAACAAAAATCTGTGGTTGAAAGATCACATTTTATTTTGGCCTCTGCTTTGTTCCCACCACAGAGCTGAGCAGCAGCTCAGGATTAAGCAAGTTGCTGTGTCACTGCCTTGCTGGAGAGATAAGAAGTAGTGAAACATAAAAGGTGGCTGGAAGATGTGAAGGCAAAATAAAAAAAAGGAAGCCAAGAATAAAAGAGCGAGGGAACTGAAAGTTACAGTGTGCTGTATCTTGTTCCCTGGCTTTGGAATGGAGCTGTGAGAATCACAGGGCCTGTTTAATCTCGTTTCTCATTAAAAATGACAACACAGGGATCTAAGACAAGTGAAAATAGAGGAAAGGAATAGAGCCCCGAGGGGCTGGGGAGCAGGAGCTGTTGGAAACACGCAATTGGGCCAGGTGAGGCCAGGCAGAAGCAGGCAGGCAGAAATAATGCTGCTGGGGAGAGGGAGGGAGCTGGCAATGCCTGGGCATCTCCCATCCCCTAAAGCTTGGCATCAACCCACTCTCAGTGAAACTCAGTGTGTGGCACAGCACTGCAGGTGGACACGAGCTTCAGAAAACCCAGATGGGACTGGCCACTTGTGCCCTGCTCCCCCATGGGCTCCCCAGCACCAGCTCTGTTCAGCCTCTTTGCCAAGAGCTCCCCGACCGTGACAGCACCGGGTACCTTGACACCTCCTCTGCAAGAAAGTGTCATTGATTGAGGAAGGGCAAAACCTTTGAGCTGTCAGGGCTGAAGGGAAGCTCGGCTTGGGCTCATTCCTCTCTCCTCTGCAGAGGGCTCCCTAACCTCTGTGTGGGGTGGTTTTCTCACCGAGGCAGATCTTTCACTGTTTTCCCAAAATCCGGATCCGAAGCTTTTTTGTGGCTCCCATCCTTTAGCTGATGAGCCTCTGACACCCTCATAACGATGTAGCGCTGGGATCCTGAAAATGAGAGGCAAAGGGAACGAGGAGCCTGTCAGCCACGGGATGGGGATGCTCCTGAAGCCGAGGATTTGCAGGGGGAAAACGCAACGTGACATCCTCCTTCCACCAACAGCTGCGAGGGAGGAGCAGTAACACAGGCAGATGGAAAGCCAAAGGGGTGAAATCCATTTAGAAATTACAACTTAAAAACACAGGAAGCTCTTCCTTTGCTCCACACGTGCATGAGGATGGAAGCCCCGGGGCCAGCGGGAGCACGGCGCAGCCCCAGCCCCAGCCCCGAGCGGAGCAGCTCCGTACCTGGGAGGCGCTGGGGGTAGCCCAGGATGGGGATGGAGATGAGCAGGGAGGCGGCTCCAGCCCCCAGGAATCCGATCCACCAGGCCCCCACCCACAGCGTGTTCTCGGGGGCGATGTCGATCCTGCAAGGAGCGAAGTAAAGGGACACAAGGGAGAGAGGCGGAGGTTGGAGACGGAGCGGGGCAGCTCCGTGTGCCTCTGCCTGAGGCTGGCAGGGGACAGGGGACATGGGGGGGTGACAGTGGAGAAAACTGAGTGATCTGATGGATGCCACGTCCTCCATCCTTCCTGCCACAGCACAGCACTGCCTCACCGGAGCACAACACAAGCCCAGGAAATCACAGCATTTCATTCCCATTTAATCTCAGGTTTGCACATTCACCTCACTCCTTTTCAGCCGTGTTTTGAGGGTTTCCAAGATCCTTGCTCCACCCCAAAAACACCCTTTGCAAGAAAGGTGGAGGAAATAACCAATTTCTTCCCCTGGAAAGCCATTCCCCCTTTTTAATCCATTCATCTGGTCTAGTAAATGGTGTCCCTGCCTATGGCAGAGGGGTTGGAACTAGATTATCATTAAGGTCCTTTCTAACCCAAAGCACTCTGTGATTCTATGATCTACCAAAGAGCGCGTAAGGAAACAAGAATAAATTACAAATATTACAAAGCATCCTGGTGGGATGACTGGGAGGGCAAGCAGCAGTGCTGGGAGCACTACTTCATCAGGGAACTCATTCAAAAAATTCACCTGCTGCTCACAGCCTCATTAGCACAGGCAGTGCAGCGTGAGGAAGGATTTAAGCTGACAGGTTTGTCAGCAATTTCCCTCCAGCAGCAGCACTAATGCAAACCACCCTCCCAGCCTCCCCCTCCTGCAGACACACCACCCAATACCCCAGGCACCGTTCCACCCAGCCACCAGCTCATTGCTCCAGATCATTGTTATTATTTTTTTCTACCCCAAAGGAAACACAGAGCAGAAAGGAAAAGGAACAAGATTATTTTTTAACGACTTACTCTCTGCCAATTTCAGTATAAATATTTAGAAACATTCCTCCTACCAGATAACCCGCTGCAGGCCCAAGGATTGCAGCAGTGTAGAAAACAGCTGAAAGGGAAAACAAGTCGTGTCAGACAACCAGCAACACGTCAGCCAGGGATCCCCAGCCCGATTCCCTCCTGGATGCAGGATACTCAGCCTCTGGCTGCCTCACACCCTTCCCCCTAAACCACCAGGACACAAACCCAGATCCCTCCAATGAATTTTCCTCTCATGCTTCTGTTCTAGGGAAGCTTTTGCTTCCAACCTGGAAAGTTTTACAGTACGGGGCAGGCAAAATTGGTTCAGAAACAAACCATATTTAGCAGTGATGCAGCTGATCCCACTGCCACATCCTGAGCCACAGCAGTGAGCAGCAGGCTTCTCTCCCCACTGACAACACGACTGTCTACACCAAACACAGCACCACTGGCACTTATTTCAGTTTGCTGTTTAAACCATCAACTTGCTGATGATCTCCTGTCATCTCCTTCCCTCACTACACAGCCTTCTGATACAGCCTGGACAGACTGATGCATTTTCAAATTACTAAAAGATCACCCTTCGGGCACTTTCACCAAGAGGACTGTGAGCGTTTGGCAGCTGCTGGGTGACCAGGGACACGGAGGAGCGAGCTGAGCCTCTTCTCTTGGCTGTGCTTTGCAGCAGCAGCAGCTCAGCAGCCCAGTGACCACCCCTGCTGTGCTGAGGCCTGAAGGGATGATGATCTCAAGATTTAGGTGAAATGATGGTGATGAAACACTGACACAGGCTGCCCAAACAGGTGGTGGATGTTCTATCCCTTGAAACATTCAAGGCCGGATTGGATGGGTCTCTGAGCTACCTGATCGAGTTGCAAGTGTCCCTTCTCATTGGACTAGATGACCTTTAGAGGTCCTTTTGCACCCAAATCATGCTGTGATCCTATGCCCCCTTGCAGGGATTGGGGGTATGGCCTCATGGCTGTCTGCCAGTGATGCTAATGGGCTGGTGCCGTGCCAGGAGCAGGAGGCACTCCCCATCTACACCCAACTCACAGAGCTCACACTTTTTCTCCTGGTAAATAATCAAAACAGCTATTAAAAAATAAATAAATAAATAAATCCACAGCTGCCTGATTTCCACCTCTCCCTTCAAAAGGAACACAAGGCTGAGCAGCGTCGGGAGAGGCGCTCCCAGTGTGGGCTGGCCAAGGCAGAGGGACCATCACCTCTCCCTGTGCCACCACCCTGCAGCTGTCCCTTCAGCCCCACTCACCAATGTACACAGGGGAGTAGTTGGTCTTGACGTTCTCATCTAAGTAGGTGACACCGAGCGTGTAGAGCGGCGTGGCTCCCATCCCGTGCAGGAACTGCCCCAGCATGAAGACAAACCTGTAGCCGGAGAGGCTGGAGGCAGCCTGGGAGCAGGGCAGGCTCTGGTTGCCCCCACAGACGCCCACAAGGGCAGCTGACCGTGCCTCGTACTGCCCCGTGGTGAAGTGGGGCAGGGCGAAGAGCAGGGAGCCCAGGCCCATGAGCAGCACCCCCCAGCCCAGCCAGCGGGGCTTGTGGCCGTTCCCCCCGAAGTAGCTGACGAAGGTCAGGCAGATGCAGGCCGCGATGTCGTAGGAGCTGGCGATCAGCCCGCTCTGGTAACTGCGCAGGTCGAAGCGGCGCTCGATGGAGGTGATGACGGTGTTGATGAAGCCGTTCACCGTCATGCCCTGCAGGAAAGAGGCCACGCAGAGGAAGAACAAGACCCCTTTGGACGTGTTGCAGAGCTGCAAGCAGCCGGGGGTGAAGCCCCCCCAGCCGCAGGCCAGTTCCTCCCCTTCGGCGGACACGTATTTAATCCCTTCTTCCAGCGGCGTCTCGTCCTCGGCCGGGGCGGGCGAGCAGAGGGGCTCGGAGCAGGACTCGGAGGGGCTGGCAGCCCCCGAGGAGGCGATGCCATTGCTCAGGGCCGTGCTGTGGCCATCCCTGGCAGCAGCTGCAGCCAGCGGCCGGCCCGCCTCGCCAGGGCCGGGGCACGGGCAGGAGAAGTCGAGGGGCTGAGCGAAACAAAAGCCATTTTCTCTGGTGGAGTTCTGGGGCATTGCCATGAATGGGAATGCGGAGTCCAGCAGTAGATTGAGGGGGGCTGGTGGCCAGGGTGGCTCTGTAAGGCAGCGAGAACCGGCACGTCCAGGAGATGCAATTTTCAGCACTTCAGTAGGGAGACGGTGAAGGTCTGAGCCAAGACCATTCTGATCTGTGCAAAGAGAATTTTTACATGCCTTTATATAAAACCATGCTCAAACCCCTCAAATATTCCTTTTTTAATTTTTTTTTTCTTTTTTTGTAAACAAATATAAGCATTTCACTGTGCAGTTCACCTGGTCGTGTGCCTTCCACCATGGGATGTGTTGGTACTTCAGGTGTAAGGGCATCACTAACATTATAGAAAAGAAATTCAAGAGCCTTAAAAGAAAAGCACCTCTAAGACAGTGTCCTCACTGACTGAAGCCCCTTATCCCTCCTCTGATAAAAACCTGGTGACACCCCCACCACCTCCATCCCCCTTCTTCCCCCGGCAGAGAACAGCCCACACAGCTACAAGTTTCCCACTGCTAGAAGTCCTTTGGTCTCTCTTTCTGCCAGTAACAGTTTATAATTATCCTGAAAAGTTTCCACAGTCAGATTGATTTTATTCCAAGCCCTCAGATCTGTTTACAACTATTCAGTAAAATCCTTTCTATAACTAATTAGACTACATACCATTTCAGAGCAGGCTGGAGGGCAGAGGCAGCTGACTCTAACCTGATTACCGATGCAGACTGCCTTCTTTCACCCTGTTCCTGTGCATTGCAGCACCTGACCGTGCCAGCAACCAAGAGTATTTTTCCTTAAATGCCTTGGCTGAACTATAAATGCTGAAAATAATAAAGTTCTCCCTTGAATACTGGTCTTAAATGTGCAACAAATGCTAGGCAAGAACTCTTTTATTAGAAAGCATCTTGTATTTCTCAATAATTTTGCCAATATCTGTTTGAGAGGTTCCCACAAAAAATGTTCCCCCTGAGATGACAGCCTCATCAGCATGGAAGAGGGAAAAAGGGAATTTTTTTTTTCCCTGATAAAATGAACTATGTTCAGATGGCTGTAACCTGGGAATATTGCACCCTTTGGTGAAGACTTTAATACTTATCTGTGTGTTGCTGTAAAAAAATTATTGACATTTGTTAAACAGATGTGATTCTCCACACCAGCAGGTCTTGCAGGCACTGAGGCAGGACTGAGCAGAAGGTGCTGCTCCCACCCCAGAAGGGCAGAGGACATCCCACGTGTGCTACCAAATCCTAAACATTCATGTCAGTACTGCTACAACACGTCTGGTTCTCAAAGTAGGTTAAACAAATGAGGTCCAACTTTCATTTGCAAATGATTTTATCTTAATTACCCTGTCTGGGGAGCAGAGTGCATGGACTATTTCCTATTTCAAAGTCCAGATTCCAGCAGGGATTTGATGACAGTGCAGGGCAGGTGAGCCTGGTGGGCAGGAGGGCACTGCTTTGCAGCTCCACGCTGGACTCCTCCAGGTAACTCCTACCTTAGCTGGCCAAATACAGCCAGGTAACTTTGATGTGTGAAGTGTAAATGCAAAAACTGACTGCAGGGGTTGAAATTTTGCTGCAGAGACAGACTGTTGTAATGTGCTGGCACAAAAAAAAATTATGCCTTGGTGCAAGGCTCTATTTTTTCCACTTTTTTTGCCTCTCCAGTGTTCTTATGACTCTTACAGCTCTAAATCTGCTTCTCATCTTTGGATGCAATATTGGAAGCAATAAATAAGCCTGCTTTAGCACTCTGTTAAAGTCAGAAGTGATTATTAGGCGCTGAATCAGGCTCTAAGGGGCGGAATGGTTCATACTCATGTAAATCAAACGCCTCCTTGCACAGCAGCCAGGACTGCAGCTGCACCCTCCTCCTATCAAACTTGTATCAGACTCATGTCTGATGTTACACTTGACTGCACTTGTAAAGAAGGTTTCTTGGCTGGGGATTGATTTTGCTCTCACTGATTTCAGCAGACAAAAAAAGCACATCTCTGTTCTTACCTGATATGCAAGCAGGAGCCTTGAGCTCCCAAACTTTCACCCTGGAGGAAAGACTCCCTTAAACACTGGGATCTCTCCTCTGATACCTCATGAATTTATATTGATATTCTGGTATTTCATAAGTCAGGAAAGAGATTACAGCTCTTCATCAAAGCTTTTATTTCCTGGTAGCAGCAGTCTGAGCCACCGGACCCAGGTGACCACATCATCCCCCTCCAACTCCTGCCACTGTCAGTGTGAGTTAACAGCAAACAGGGTGAAACATTTCCAAGAAAGCAGCCAGCCTTTCCTCCAGGCAGCAGATGTTTCCCCCCACCCAGAAGGCTTCTCAGCCCCGACATCCCCCTCCTGTACACATCCCAGTGGACCTGGGCTAATGCCTCGTGCCCAGGTGCCGTGGGCAGGGAGCCCACTCCTGCTCTGCGCTGTCCCCCGAGCTGCTTGGCATCTCTTGAAGTATTTATAAACTGCCTGAGACACATTCACTGTGGGTATCAGCTTTCACTGGAGCCATATGCCACTTTAGAGGACAAAATATAATCTTCAAGGGAAAAAAAACCCAAGCAACTTCATGCACTTCCTAATCATTCATATTCTTCTGAGCCATCCATTTATTGCCTCCCATTCATCTCTGTTTTTAATGACTCAGCGGGTGATTTCTTGCTTACACTGAATCAGACCCAATGCTATTATCTCTCTGCCATAGATTTCCTCATTTTGCTGCAAGATTTCTACTTTTTTTTTTCCCACTGTACAGCTGGTTCCAGAGTGCCAACATTATCGAGTCAACACAGCAGAAGCAGCAAGGCAATGAAAGCATATGATTTGTATTTCCTGATGAAATCTGTAAAGACTTCCCCCCCATAATATTTAGCATTAAGTCAATAGTAAAACTTACAAGCTTTTCATCAGGTGATCGTTTAAAAAGTCACAGGACCAATTAAAAACATTTTGTATTTCTGCCAAGGGTTGTGATGAGATTAATGTTGCAAATTAACTCCTAACTGACATGCAAAATAATCCCATTTGCTGAAACATGGCCAATAATAGTTAATCTTCCCTTCCACATTACGGTTTTTGACTTTTATATGGTATTATTGTGGCAAATAACATCTATACATAATTTCTGCTTTCCACAGCTGAGTACAGTTTATGAGTAGACTTAGCATTTTTTCAGTTCTATTGCATACATGGAGATATTTCCTACTGATCAGGGGTAAGGGATTAAAAATGACCAGGAAGTGTGCTGCAAACAGAAGAGGAGCAGCCCCAGGCGATGCTTCTGTACCTGTGATGGGTCTCCTTCATTTTCCTCTGGGCTTCCTCTGTTTTTATTTTCCCCAATGTGTGAGTGAGCCTGGACTTACTGACCAAGTACCAGAACCTGGGAAAGTCCACATCCAAGTACCGAGCTCATATTACTGCAGCAAGGGATAAATTCATCTGGGTTTGTCCATTTAACTTCTCTTGGTAACACACACTGAATTTTCCTTGGAGAGTTTGGCTTCAGAGGATTAGCAGCACTCCTTCTGTCATGGCTGATAAACACCATATGGATCAAGTGTAATCCACTGGCTGCTTTAGGAGTGGGGAAGCCTCCCAGAAGTGAGATAAATCCACATGCCAGTCCTGTGAACAGGGCTTGTCCTTAGGGCACTGCTTCAGTGCAAGGCAGATAAAAGCAAATATGGGACAAGTGAGTTGTTCTGAGTAACACTGAACTGTTTTCCTGGCAGCAGAGGAACCTCACCCAGCTCACACCAAGTGTAAACCTGACATTTTTAGCCCACTTTTAAAAAGCATCCCTTTGGATCAGCAATAAAGAAGATGCTGCTGTTGTGGGATTGGCACCAGGACCAGACTGGAGCCTTTGGTAAGCAATTCCTGTGGGGAAAGCATGGTCCTGCACACATGGAAAAGTTTCAGGAGTGAGAAACACACCTAGAGAGCAACCAGCTGATTGCTTTGAATTATCACATGAGCAAGGACATATTTATAATTACATAAATTCCAAATAGTACAGCTTAGCAGTCACAAACCCTGTGTATGTTTTCCAAGTGCTTTCCTTTTGTTGGGAAATAATTGCAATAATATGCAAGAAATCAGGAAGGTGGCTTGGATAATTTTCAATTAGCTGCTTGAAAATGCTTTGAAGATAAATTTAGCCAGATTTTCTGAGTCTGTTTACTTGTTCCAGCTTATCTGTGCAAATACAATTGGCTGCAGCTGCCTCAGACCATCTTTAAAAACTTGCAGTGCCAACGTATGGAGCAGATTTAACCTGGGCACTGCTTTTTGCCATAGCACAGATTAACCAGACAAAAGAGTCTTTTATGCCATAATTCCTAATTCTCTCTCCCATATGTCACTCTTGCTTTAATGTCTTTTTCCTACCCATACATTTGGCCATTGCTGGGAAGGTTCCATGCTGGCACAGCATTGTGCTTTCCATCCCTGTCAGTGCCCATGGAGCTGGGTGTTTCCAGATACACCACCAGCATTTTCCCAGCCCCTAGCCCTGCATGGTGTTATTTTCCACCATTTGGATTCTTACAACCCATTAAAGAATGTTCTGTATTCAGCACACTCTTTCTGCATGAGCTGCTGGTCAGCTCTTCCCAAGGATTACCAGTTAGTTCCTACAGCTGTCTCCTCTTTGTTTCCAAGCAGAAGTTGCAGACTCGGGCAAATCCTTTATGATGTAAGAAATTAAACAAAATGAGCAAAACCCAAATAAAGAATGTGAGACATGTGATTCTCTGGTGTTTCTAAAGATAGAAGCACTAAAATGCAAAAAATGCAACATCCTGTGTTACACAACCCGAGGATGCTGTGTTCAGAACAGATGTATTTCAATAATATTGACATCTACCATGGTTTACAGCCACTTACACTTTTTAATCCTTATGGTTTGATCAATATGAAGGTAGAAACAAAAAGGAAAACCAGATGGAATGTTACCATGAAACTACCTAAAACTTCACTTTTTCCTGAGAAACAATTGCCTTCCAAGCCCTCTTCTCTGCACTGAGGGCACTTTCTGGGGAAAATCACATACCACAAGGTCATTTTGCTCTACCAGCCAAGGACAGACTTTAGCTTGAGCTTTCTATGACAAGCTCTCCAGCTCAGCCCTGTGTTGGTGGGCTGGATGCCCACTCATTCATGACCAACCAGGCTACACAGAGCTCAGTGGAGCACATTAGAAGAGCTAAAATCACCACAGAAAAAGAAACTTGCTGTTCATTGGCATCTCCTGCAACACACCACTGCAGTGAGCACAGGACAACAGGAGATGGGCAGGTGGAGGAAACACGGAGCCAGGTGGGAGCATGAGACACACACCAAGGATTCAGCTGAGGGAAGGGTATTTCCCCACAAATCCACTTGTTTTTTCTAGATCAGCAAGTAACAGCTTCCCCAAACAGCCCCAGGAGCACGAGCTCACCGGTGCACACCGCTTAGCCTGGATCTTGTTTAACATCCAGCGATGCTCCCTAATCCTCTTAGGTATTAGTCTTGAGATTCCTGCCAAGCAGGGGAACAGCAGAGCCTCCCAGACAGCACTTAAATGAACTCACTGCTTGAAATGTGCAGGACTTCAAAATGCAGTAGAACTCCAGCTGTTCTGCTCTGGTTAACCTCAGATTAGCACCTCGGAGGTCACTGCAGCGTGCAAAATGCAAAGTTAAATCACCTCCATTTCTGTGTCTCAGGTGATTCCCTAGGAAGCCATTCTGGACTAGGACTGCAAATTTTTGTCTCATAATGACTTGTTTAAAGCTAAGTACCTAATCTGAGTTAGACATTCCTACTGTGTCTCTGTTGCCAAGTATAAGGAGATCATCACATTCAGGATGCCCAGAGCCCTCAAGTCACAGAATCACAGAATGGTTTGGGTTGGAAGGGACCTCAGAGACCATCCAGTTCCTACCCATGGGCAGGGACACCTTCCACTATCCCAGGTTGCTCCAAGCCCTGTCCAGCCTGACCTTGGACACTTCCAGGGATGGGTCAGCCACAGAGACTGTGTGACCTGTGCCAGGGCCTCCCCACCCTCACAGGGAAGAATTCCTTCCTTACATCTAACCTAAAACCACTTTTTTTTCAGTTTGAAGCAATTCCCCACTTGTCCTGTCACTCCATGGCCCTGTAAAATTTCCTTCTCCAGCTTCCTTTAGGCACTGGAAGGGGCTCTAAAGTCTCCCCAGAGATATATTTTCTCCAGGCTGAACAACCCTAGCTGTCAGAGCCTGTATTCCCAGCAGGAGTGCTCCACCCTCAGTCCTCTCCTCTGTCTCCACAAGGATGATTTTGTGTTGCTAAATCACTCATTATTGCAGATATGATCTGGAGAAAGAACAGGTACATAATCGTATTTCTGTTGGATTAGCTGAGGATATTACTCTGAGCTTATTCTGGCCTCATGTTGGCTACCACAACAGAAACAATATTTGATCTAGCACAAAGCCAGATGGTGCAAAATTAACCCATTCAGCACAAACCTGTGTGGCACAGGGAATTTGGTCCAGCACTGGCACAGGCTCACATGGCTGTAAGACTTCTGACATGGCATCTGCAGCCTCTAAGTTTCCTGATACTCCCCATCCATCCCCTAAAGATGAGCTAAACATGCATCACACTTAATTTTATTTCATACTTTTATATGAACAGCATGTCAGCTTGCAGATAATTTGCATTTGCTCATGCAATACCCTAGATCTTGACAGGCTGTGGTATACTGGGGGATTTCTTTGAAGAAGGCAGATCCCTATTTGTATCATCAAGAGGAAATGATGAACACTTTCAAGGGGATGACTTTGCTTTCTGACTCAAAATCCCAGACCAGGACCACAACCAAAAATGAGAGCAGCTATGAGGTGAAGGGCAGGAACTCAGGGCCAAAGGGGAATTGGGGCAGAGCATGAGATCAGCACAGTGGCAGCATGCAGGGCTGCTGACCACTGCCACCAAGGATGGGTGGGAAGAAACCAACCTGGCACTCTACTTCCCTTAGAAACCTCAGATGCATTCCAATGGCAACTCCATGTACTGCAAGTTCCAACAGAGGGTGCAGCATCATCTCATGCAGAAAGCACTGAAAATCTCAGGTGTGGCCACAAAGCACAGGGGTTGTGAATGGGCAGGTGCATCCTGGCTGTGCTGGCTTCTCCCATGCCTGGATGCCTCTAAATAAATAAATAGAAATCCCCCCTGATCAGAAGAGGTGAGACTCCACTGACTCTTTTGAGAGGTGGAAAAATGCTGAGCCATATCCTTCAGAGAGCTCTCTGAGAACCCCAGCTCAGTATGAAACAGCAATTCCACACACACACATCAATAACCACACTAAGGGACAGAGAGGGAGGTGTTCAGAGGTGAGTGCACACTCCCTGCAAGCACCACAGGTTCTGCAGGCTGTCCCTCTTGCAGGCTGGCTTGTCCTACATCTGACAGTGCTCAACCAGGTCAGCAATTCATTCCAGCCACCAGGGAGGAAATTGGTGCCAAACAGTGTTTATTCTTGAGATAAAAGAATAAACAGGCATATAACTTTCCCACTGTCAACCCCAAACATCTGCTGGATTTGGAGGGGTTTGCTGTCCGTGAGCAGTGGGGAGCCACGCTCTGCCTCGTGCCCTCCCCTTTCTCAGGCACCAGGAACCACAGCCTTGGACAGCAGCTGCTGGAGGATGGATTTACTTGGAAATCTGGAGACTGCCTTCAAGGGGTTCTCACTCCCACACAGCAGCAGTGTGGTTTCCATTTCTGGCTCAGGAACTTTTCTACTTTCCTTGGTAAGGACCTGCTCACATCCTAGAGTCCCCCCAGCAGGAGGAATGGAATGGACACAGCACAATAACCTTGTCCTTGGCCATGGGCTCAAGGAGGTCACTGAGGACTGATTTTGATCCGTGTTCCTTAAAAAATGATGGTCCTGATCCTGCCAATTGCTGCTAAACCAGGGTGGTGCTTGTTCACACAAGGCATCCAAGCAGGGCTCACAGGATGGCTCAAAGCAAGCAAAAGAGGAATTCAAGGGAACAAAAGTCAGCTGGTTCGTGGTAGTAGGCAAACTCTTTTTATTGCCTCTTGAAAAAAGGCAGTATTTCAAAATTTGAATTATTTAAAAATTATTATTTAAATTATTTTAAATTATTTAAGTTGTTTAAAAATTTTAAAGAATATTGGAGACAGGTAATCAGTGTATCACAGCTTGGTTACCTACTTTTCACTCCTTTTAATTCTGTTTCTCTGAATTAAACTCTTCCCAAGGTTTACTGCCAAATAAAAGGAAAATATGCAACACTAAAGATATTGCAGGTTACTCAGGGTTATATGGGGACTCCAGAAATGGCTGATTCTGCTATAACCAAGACACACATCTGGCTCAAAGATCTAAATCCTCAGTGACTAAATTCACTCCAGCAATGCAAGGAGACCATAAAGTAGCTCTGAAAGAACTGTGAGGAAATCCTTTTTTTTTTCTGGGAATTTTTATGCTAAGATAAAGCTCCACAGCTCCACAGGGGTGAACTCTCCCAGCCCAGGCAAGGTACAGAAGCCACATCACTGCTCTGACTGGCTGAGATTCTGTTTCCTACAGGGCTTTTAAAGCAAAAGAATATTGAATTAAAATTTCAAATCTGATTTATTTGGAATACAGCAAGCTAAAAAGATTGATGCAGTTTTTCAAGGAGAAGCTATGAGAGAAAAAGTTCTAAAACAGCTCAAGTCCTTCAGATATTCTGGGGACTTTTTATTTCTGTGCCCTGGGTTGCTACTGTTTATCAAAACTCTAAATATATATTTTATCTCTTAATCCCATCTAGAAAAATAAACTCCTATCACAGAGGATATCCCAAGCACTTGAACAGACAAATATAAAGCTATAAAAATGACAAAAAGTACTTTTTCTTGGATTTTTTTTTTTCAGCTAGAATATTACAAAATCAAAGTATTTTTTTAGGGAAAAAAAGTGTTTGCTTTTGCTTTCTCAACATGAAAATGACTCCCTAACTTCTTCAAACCATCAGCCACAAAAGCTTGTCAGCATTTCACTTTCTTTCTTGAAGCAACCAAGCCAAGCTCTGGGAGTTCCAGTGACTGAAGATTATTGATGCCATACAGCAATAAGCCATTAACAACAGCAATTCAATTCAGTTTTAGTGTAACTCTACAGATGTCAATGAAATAGCACAAGAGGAGAAAGGGGATGTCACCACTCCAGGAATTTCAAGAGCTGCTGGAAAAGCTCAGCACTTTTCTGAATGAGGTGAACCAGAATAAATGGAATATTTCCCAGTGCTAACATATGCCCACTGCTAAAGCTCATTTACAACCTAGAGGTGGAATGACACTATTTTTTTGCAGCAGCACCATTGCATAACCCCAGGTTCAGGGGTACTTCAGCCTGAAGAGGGATTTAAGGTTAGAACAACACCACTCTGCTAATATTAAACACTTCAGTGCCTCATCACACGCTCTCTGTACTAGAGAGAGCTCTGACAGAAAATCCACTGAAGCTAGAGGCCCTCTCTGAGTACTTGTCTACAATCACTTATCCCATCTACTGAAGTAGGATGGATGCTTTTGTCTGGGATTCATAAAGCAGATGAAGTCTTTGACCTCTCGGAGCATTTTCCCCGGAACTCTTTGTTCTCCAATCCCGCTGTTCAGCGCTCGCACGCCAGGAGGTCACTCAAGGCCAAGATGGAACAAAACTCATTCTGTGGTGGGAAGGTCTAGCAATAAATCAGTTTTGAAAAGGGAGAGTGGCTGCAGGAGAGGAGATCCCACAGCTAGAGAGGGCTGGGATAGCTGGGGACAGGTGAAAGGAGAGCCACGCTGGAACCCACCCTGTGGACAGAGCCCTGAGCCTGCCTGTGCCTGCTCTGGGCTCCTACACATCCCAAATTCTGCTCCTCTGCACAACGATGAGCCCCTCACCAGACCAAGACAATGGAGTTTTTAACTGTGCTGGGGAAGCACAGCACCTTCAGGGTGGCCACAGAAACCCAGGGCAATGCATTTCAATGCTCACACTCCTAACAGCCTGTGCGTGGTTCATAACTTACATGTTGCCTTAACACAGCAACCTCAGTTCATTAAGCACAAAATCCCAAGGGGGAACATTTTCCCTGAAATTATACCCAGCATCTCACCCACCAACAAAAAGCTGCCAACTCTGTTCCGTGGCTGCAGAGTCTTGCAAAACTTTTCCACCATTCACTGTGATTATGCAAGATACAAATGTCCCAGGCTCTGAATAATCAACTTACAGGCAACACCTCAAGGAACCACATGAGGAGGACAGAAATCCCAAATGGTAAAGCAGAATGGTGTCCTGCATATAAGCACCTTCATCTGTGCAAAGGCAGCGTTCTGGGTTTGGTACACCCAATTAAAATAAAGCAAAGCAAAACAAGTGTTCAGTGATGCTTTTTGGGTCGGACTGAGCAAAATGAGCAGCATAAAACAGAGCCATGATTCCCTGCTAGTACAGGGTGTAAAGCCCCAAATGGGAGGGTAGGATCCTCCCCAGCATGCTCCGTGCTGCAAAGACATGCACAAAAAAAAAAGATTAAAAGTGCCTGGAGGAGTTTGCAGTCATGAGGCACCGAGCAGCTGGATGCTGATCTCCCTAAGCCCGTGGGTATTTCTTTTGTTAGTGGTTGATCCCATCTTCCCCCTTGCCTGCAAATCTCTAATCTCTGTAAAGACTTCTGAGCAAGTACTTGCTCAGGTAGCTCCTGGTTTCACTGGCCAAGAATATCCAACCCTCGCAGGAACCGCTGCTTCCCACTCTCACCTCTCATCCCAGGCTCACACTTCACGTTTCTGCCACTGTCACCGAGCAGCTCTGTCCCATGGGCAGCAGAATTTCAGGGAATATCAGTGAAGTGGCCACTTCCCAGGGCTGTCACAAGTGCCACCTGACCACGCTCACCACTCACTGCAGGGCTCTGATGGCCCTGCTGGCTCTGCTCAGTCCCCCCAGCCCGCCCAGTGCACAGAGCTGCTGCCTCAGTTTCCGACCACTTCTGGCAGTTTGCAAACCAGACCTCTTTGCATATAAATAGCTACATTTTTTTTTTTTCCTTTTCATTATTTGAGTAACCCGCTCCCCCCACAGTTTCTTCCTTTCTCACGTTTACAAGCACTCTGACACACTTTTCTAAAGATCTCTTTTGTGTTCATTTCTGCCTCAAATGCTATTTTAATGTGTGTGTATACTACCAAGTGGCACTAGAGAAAGTAGGAGCCCAGAAACATACATATATTTTATATATATTTAAGGAGGTGCCAGGCAGGGATAACTTCAGGTTTGCATTGTGTTGCCTGGTAAAATCAAGCAGCCTATAAAATGGTAATAAAATGTTAATGCAACAAACTCATGTGGTTAAGGTCCACTTGTGCTTTTTAGGCTCTCCGAGCTGAAAAAACATGGTTTTATTATAGCAGCTTTTGATTTGCATCATCAAATGGGTTATAAGAGTAATATAGAGCAAGTAACTAAAGTGCTCCGATTCCACCCAGCATCCTGCCCGCTACTAACTTCAGTTCTGCTCCTGTGAAACAGGGATTATTTTAGCATTAACGTAGAATTTTTTCTTCTTGTAAGGATCCTGCCATGCCACTTTACTACCTTTCCTTACTTTCTGTCTTTTCTCAGCATCTTTTAAATTTTCCATAGAGAGACACGGTCACGCTACAAGGAAAACCCCAAACCGAGGTGATTCAGCCCCGACACAGTTCCAGGCAGCAACGCAGCCTTGCAGCATCCTCGCACAGCATCGCAAGGCAGAAAACCTCAGCGACTTGGGCCATTTCGGTGACTTTCCCCCCGTGACATCCACCGGGCTGTTCCCGGCACGGACCCCGCGCTGCGGCCACCGAAAGCCCCCACGGAGGGGCCGAGCCCCCCGTGAGCTCCGCATCCCCTCGGGGCTCCCCGCGGGCACCGCCCGGCAGCTCCTGCCGAGGCTGGGGAGGCTCTCCCGGGCATCCCGCGGTGTCGCATCCCTGCCCGCAGCCCCTGCCCGCTACCCGGTACCCCATACCCGGTACCCGCTGCCCGATACCCGGTACCTGCTGCCAGGTACCCAGTACCCGATACACGGTACCCACCGCCCGATACCCAGTATCCGATACCCGGTACCCGATAGCCGGTACCCACCGCCCGGTACCCGATACCCGGTACCCGGTACCCACCGCCCGATACCCGGTACCCGATACCCGGTACCCACCGCCCGGTACCCGGTACCCACCGCCCGATACCCGGTACCCGATACCCGGTACCCACCGCCCGGTACCCGCTGCCGCCGCCGCCCGCGCCCCGCCGGCTCCGCTCGGTGCTGGGTGCTCGGTGCGCGATGCTCGGTGCCCGGTGCTCGGTTCTCGGCGCGGGGCCGGGGCCGGGGCCGGGGCGGGCAGCGCCCTGACAGACCGACACCTCCTCCAATCGTCGGGGACGCCGCCGCCGGCCGGGCCAATGGGGGGAAACTGAGGCCGAAGTGAAAGCGGGGAAAGGCAGAGGATGCGGGCGAAGGGAGGGACGGGGATGGGAGCTGGGGAGCGGGAGAGGATGGGTAGGGAGAGGGTCCTGTGTGTGTATGGGGGCAGGAAAAATGGGGGAGGGATGGTGGAGCGAGAAGAAGGGAGGTAAGGCGAGAGGAGGAGTAGGAATAGGGGTAAGGGCTTCGGCGTCGCACCAAACCCGCCCTATTTCCCGGCCCCTGCGCACCTGCAGCCTCGCAGCCCCCAGGTTTGGGCTGCCCACCCTCGTCCGGGGTATCTCAGCCTCCCTGCACCCCCGGCAGGCTCACGGAGACATTCGGGGATACATCCCTGCGCCAGACCGAGGGGAAAACAGTGCTGGAGGAGCTGCATCCGCGTCTGGGGCGGCAGAGAGCAGCGACAGGACTTTGGTCTTTCCTCCAGCTATCGCTGGAGCTGAGCTGGCTCAGGAAAAAGGAAAGTGGAGGAGCAGGTGCATTATCGAACCCGAGATACAAACACGGCTATCGTAGCACTATCTGGTACGGTACCGTGCCGGGCACTGTCAGGCTGGGCACGGCGGAGTTAATGATTGCAGAGGATGCACAAGCCCTCCGAGTTGAGGGAGCTGAGCGGAAAAGCTGTGGGACACCCAAACCCCCCCGCATTTGCATTCACACATTTGTTTGGGCGTTTTTCTTTGCTTTTTGGGGTCTCGCCGTCACAGTGGTTGGTTTGAGGCGCAGAGGTGGCTCTGGAGCAGTTTCACAGAAGAGTCTCTAGATCAGAACCCACACCAGAGCACTCCACACCCTCCAGTCCACAATCCACCTGGGCAGGAAGGGTCCCAGCAGATGGGATGTGGCTCTGACCGTGCAGCTCCTCATGCCCACCCGTGCAGCCTTTGCACCCCTTTTGTGTTCTGAGAGCCGTTCCACATCACTTGGGGATTTGGCTCGTTTCTGCAGGCTCACAGATAAATAATTCAGGCCCTGCATGTTTAGCTCCTGAAGTGCAATCAGTGCTCCATTTCCCAGAGTGCACAGGATAACCTGGCTAATGGAAAAGCCCAGCTAACGCTGCAGGAGGCAGAGAGGAGGGCAAAGACGTGGGCAGACATCTGCCATCCAGCTGCCATCCCCTCTCTGCACAGTGCAGGGACAGCAGCGTGGCACCACAGCTGCTGCCAGAGCTCAGGGACACACAAGGAACCAAGAGCTGGGGCAGAGGCTGAGGCAGGAGCAGACCCAGCAGCTCATCAAAGCTCAGCTTGGGCTGTGGTGATGTGCTGTTCACATCACTGCCTCTTCCTCATCCTCTGTGGCTCCAAAACAGAGATGGAAGGCACTGCCATCCCTGCTTCCCTTGGAGATGGGGGTAGATGAGGTTATTGTGGGGTTTGGTTAAATTGGGAGCTGTTGAATGTGCTTTTAAAGTAAAATGAAGTGCAGGAGAGCCTGTTGTTTACAACAGGCTGTGGTCAGGAAAACCGGGAAACATTTGCTCCATGTATACAAACTGATACTGCTTTATCATATACAAATCATTTTCTGCACAACAAAGCCGGGCTATTGTTTTGGCTGGTGCTGTGCAGTCACTGATGAATAAGGTTCTGTTTCCAACCCTTTTTATTCTAAATAAACAGGGTGGAAAGGACAACAGCTTTGCAAAGGTGAAGCAGTGCGTCAAAGGCATCCGAGCTGGGGAATCCCCCCACGCTTCCTGTTCCAGGGTGCAGAGCTGAGTGAATCATTGGCTCTGGCTGCAGGGGATGCATCCTGCTCCTCAGCCCAGCTCAGCTCACCTCTCCACATGTATTTTGGTCCATTCTGCCTTGGCTGAAGTTATCCTCAGAGGTGCAGAGTAATTTTTGACTTTAGTTTTTAGTGGGTTTTTTGGGTTTTTTTTTTTTGGGTTTTTTTTTTTGTGGTTTTTTTTCTTGGTTTTTTTTTGTTCAGCATCTCAAAGTAGGTTACCTCTTGGGTGAGGGAGATGTAAAGATAAGAAGCTTGTGTTGTGGATTTGCATGAGCTAATAGCAACTGTGATAAGGTCTCCAAGGGGGAAGGTGTGGCGAGGAAGGACAGAGGTCACCTGGAAGAAGTCTGTTTCCTCCTAAAATCTTTAAGAGGTTCTGGGCAGGCACTGCAAATCAGCCTTGTCATCTCTGCTGATTCGCTTGTAAATAGAAAGGAGTCTGTCCCAGGGGCATGTTTGTTTAAACTCCAGTTTTTCAAACCCTGGGGCTCAGAGTGAGCCAATGCACACCTTGCTGTGTGAGTGGCAGAAAGCTCCTCCAGAGCCTTCCCAAAGGCTTATCCCAAAGATCTTGGTAGCTGTTTAAGGGATAGGAGAAGCTGGAGTTTGTTTCCCAAAGCACAGAGGTTGTTTCTCAAAACATGGGGCCGTGTGTGCCTCTGTCCATCCTTGGAGCTGAGAATTATCCAGGCAGTGACAATAATAAGCAATGTCAAGGAGACTGGTAACTCTCTTAGTATTGTTATTACTAACATTATAATTATTATGCTATTGTTATTATATATGTTATCCCCTCAGGTTTGGGGAACTGATAATTTTAGTTAGCCTGAATCCCTGATTTTATGGGTCATGTTAACACTTGCAGATATGCCTGCACCGGTTTTCATTCAATATTTCACACCAGGATGGATTTATGATGTGTTCTACTCCTGTCAGAAGCTTTGGGAGTGTCAGCAGCTCTGGGCTGCCATTTTTTATAAATCTCCATAAATCATTAAAACTTTGGGTTTAATGAATGCAAATTCAGTGCCACGGAAGGGAAGTCACTGGCTGGAGGCACTCCTGGAGCTGGAATCGCTCTGTCATCAGCAGATGTTGAAAGAGGTTTCTTCAAGTTCAGTCCTGTGAGCCACGTGGGCCATGAGATGATCGTGACAATCTTTTGGCTAAATCTGTGCAGACATCAACTTTTTCAGTGCCCATCAAATCTTGTTTTTCCCAGACCCACAGAGCTGACAAGGCAAAATAGGGGAGTTATTTATTCATCATGTGAAATCCAGGTCTGGAAACATTTACATTTTTAATATAGTTAAGTGTGCATGTATTTACAAGATTAGATTAACATAGCAATAAACAATTTATTTAAAGCCATAATATCTCATATGGATTTCTGGTGCCCAAATGATCATTTCCTAATACTGCTGTTATAAATACTTCCATGGTTCACATCTCCTGTTGCAGAACAGGCAGCAAATCTCCAGGAAGGAAGAATAGATCTGTGGTGGGTTTTTTCCCAAAAGCAGAATTTTTTAGAGTTTTATTATAAGCCTAATTTGAGCCAGAAATTTATTCACAGGAAACATCTAATAAATAGCAAATAAAAATGGAATTTTTCAAGACTGCTGGTGCTGGCTTGCAGTGAGAAAAGCACTTCTGAAAATTCTCCCCCTGGGATTTTACCAGACTTTGTGTTATCTTGTTGTGAGACTTCCTTGTCTTTGCAAACTGGACCATCAGAATCTGTTCTGCTCAGCTCTGTGAGCTGCCTTCATTATTACAAAAGCAAAGGTTCCTGTAAATGAAAAGGGTGAGGAAGGAGGTGTAAAGTAGCTGCTGACTAAACAACAGCAACTGGTGTCAGGGGCATCACAGAGCCGAAAGTGTAACTGTGTTTAAGGAAGAATTATACAAATTCATGGGTGACACAGGCTTTGGTGGCTGTTAAACCCCATATTCTCTGTGCAAACCTCTAGTCCAGAGTGTCCCTGAGGTGCTGGTTGTCACTGGCCAGGGGAGTGAGTGTCCTATTCTTCACCCTCTTTCTAAAACAACGGCACTGCCCCACTGGGCGTGTGGGCTATTGGGAAGCTGGGTTAGGAAATTTGTTGCTCAACATGTGCAAAGTATGATGTGTTCATTTTAAAAGAGCTAAGGGAGAGCTGGAGCTTCTCTTTGAAAGATTTCTGAAGGGTCTGAGCTCTTCTTCCTCAGGTCATTCCCCTTAGGTGATGTGCAGACACCGCAGCCTTCCTTTCCTAAGAGAGAAACAGAAGTGAGTTCTCACACTCCAGCTGAGTTTATTGGAAGGAAATATGACATTAAAATGTCAAGAATGATAGCAGAGTCCAAAGACACCATCATCTGAATGGAAAAGCCGCTGAAGCCGAGTGCAGCAGCTGTAGGTGTGTCCCTGCAGAGTCTGAGCAGTGCGTGGCACCCGCAGCTCCACGTCCCCACCAAGGACCTTTCAGCCTTAAAAGGGAAATTTTCAGTGTGGTGATGATAAACACAGTGCTTTTGTAACGTGTGCTTTTTGGCAGAAAGCAGCCCAGGCTAGCAAAGCCACACCACTGGTGTGTTCTGGGCAGGCTGTCAGCAGCTCATGGGCTCCTTCCTCTGTCCCAATGTGCACAGGAGCTCCTCAGCTGCACGTGGGAGTGCTGCAGAAGTGCAATCAGAAATTAATAATAACAATACTTACAATCCAGATCATTGCATGCATTGTGTTCAGCTCCAAAATTTAAATTCTTTGAGCATAACCAGCCTGACAAGTTCTTATTTAGGAGGGACTATAAATTATTGCCTGTCTACTGAGATGAGGGCTAGGACAGGGCAAATGCTGCAGTTTACCTCCATGGGCTGCTAGACCCAAAGATCCACTCCAGGATGAGGATCAC